>NW_006408616.1:1727882-1789733 GCF_000296735.1 Chrysochloris asiatica
TATTTATATTAATAAGAGAATATGTTCATATCACAAAGAAAGACTAAATGGTTATGACTAAACCACATCATCAGCTGTAAAGTTCTCTTCCTGGGCTTGATTTTTTTTTAAAGTTACATACTGTAATCATATGCAAAATTACCTCAAAAGGAGTATTTTCTCATCCAACAGAGGAAAGCTTATGTTAGTAATTAAAAAAATTTTTTAAAAAAACAAAAAACTGCTCTTATATTTCAGAACACTTCTAAAATGATAAATGAAAATGCTGTTATAACTTTTATAGCATTTTTATAGAATACTAAATATGCTAGGCTCAAATCTAATTAAAATGTTTAAATGTATTTTATTCTAAAATTATCAAATTAGTCATTAATACTCATGTTTAACAAATGTTTGCTTAATCATAAAAGTTAATACCTATGTCATTTATTTGATATAGAAAAAAAAGTCTGAAATATAGTAAATATAATTTTTATTTATCATTCTGAAAGTTAATCATCTAAAAAACTACTAACAATTTGTGGTACTTCTATAGATTTGATTAATTCAATGTAGCTAATAAAACTTTATTTTGCATTTCTATAGTAATTACAAGTTATATGTATGTAGCTGTATAAATGAATTGACATTAAGTCTATTTAATCTCAAACATTTCTAAAAAGTTCACTGAGCTGCCATAATTTTTGTCAGCATATGTGGTACTGAATGACCATTAAAATACCTGAATTGAAACTATTCCAGTCTAGCAGTTTGTAAGGTCTTGTGTTACCCATAATTCCGACAAAGGCTGAGTTCAAAACAGCAAATTAGTAGATCAGTTTTAGGTGCAGAATAGTAGGAATAAAACAACAAAAAAAATACTACAAACAAGAACACATTTGACAACACCACTTGACAGGAACTGGAAAGACAGACAGCAGAGTTAATAAGAAGTAGAAATAGAAAAGGAAGAAGGAGCATGCTATAATCATCTAAATTAACTAAAATCTACTTAAGATAATTATACCTTGATTTTTAAAACCACCCATTATTTTCCTTGATGTATGTGCCCATTTACATAATATTTTTAAAAAGAGGACATGCTTTCAAAAATACTTCCAAAATAATAATTCATAGAGTTAGCACGTGGTAGTGGTTTTAAAATAACATTTTTACTTCTATTATGAATGTGAAATAAAATTTCCCATATTCAAAAAAATAGTAAGATTCATTTGAGAGTGCAAACAGCACTTTCAACATTAGAACATGTATTCCACTGTATCATTGGTTTCTCTCAGCAGAGTAACTCAATGTCACTAAACTAATCAATAAAGATGCTAGAGTTTTATTTTGTTTTATCATTAGCATTTTGTTTTATCATTAGCATTTTTCATCAAATTAACTATTTTTCATAAAAAATCATTTAAAGGACTCTGGAGATAAAATTTTTTTGAGAAAACTTTCTTTTTAGTATATAGTATAAATAGATATAGCAATCCAAAGAAGTGATATTTTAAATCAAAATAGCATTATATTGGAACCTATGGAGTATATAATTGATATACACTTAAAATCAAAACATAAATCATATACCATTAAAAGCATTTATATGTATATGTCAATAACCTTTGGAAAGCAATCTATTAGTAACTGAAAATTTCTACATATGAACTGAAACAAACATTATGAAAAGGGGAAAAAAGGAGCAAATGTATGAGCTGGCAACTGTAATACAAAAACATATTCTGTAAATATGGATTCCTGTTTTTTCCTCTGGACTGGAATTCTTACAAGTCTTAGACAGATGCAATATATTATAATCCCTCCCAAAAAAAGTTTTGTTGTGAATAGTAATGACAATTAAGTATAGATCTCTACTTAAATTTAAAGTACCATTTCTTATTCTCCCTGACTCTCTGCTTACTCAGAGTACATGGGAGCAACAAAATAAAAATAAATTGCTTTCATTTAACAGATGTTTGTTGTTGTGTGCCTTCAAGTCAATTCCAACTAATAAGAAAAATTCCAACTTCCCCAGAGGGATTCCAAGGCTATAATCTTTATAGGAGCAGATCGCCAAGTCTTTTCTCCTTAGGAGTTGCTGGTGGGTTTGAACCACGAGTTAGATCTTTTTGGTTAGCAGCCAAGCATTTAAACATTGTGCCACCAGGGACCCTTAACAGGACATACCAGCAACAGTTGAATGTATTCTTGAAACCACTTCTAGACTTTTCAGATTGGTAGGTATCATATATCAAAATATTTGAGTAAATGATCCATAGAAACACAGGCAATTCACCTCAAGTCACACAACTCAATATCAGGTATCTTAGCTTAGCATTTCATTGCTCTTCACAAATGATTCAAGTTCCTAAATACAAAGATTCAAACTTGTCAGTCTTCAAGATCTCAATACATTAAGCTAGCATCAGTCTGAATTTAGTTACTATAGAATATACAAATCTTATAATGAAGAAAAGATCTGAAGTTGGCCAAAGAGGAAGTTGGACAGGAAAAAAAAAGGAATTAACTAGAGAAGAAAAAGACAAGTCTGTTGCTTCAAATATCTCACCTAAGCTTTAAAAGCTAAATAATCCTGGCTGTGAAATCTCATTCAGAGTATTTCTGTCCAATTCAAAAGAAGCACTCCATTCTGTTTCTCTGTTAATTATTAACTCAAAGAACATCAAACCACAGAGAACAGATTAAAAAAAGAAGTGAATAAGATTAGTAATGTTCTGTATGCTCAAAATCACTAACAGCAGTATTTTCCATGCAATAATTTCAAAGCATTCATCTTTAAAAAGATGTCAATACAAGCCTTCAGAAGAAGTTGCTGAGAGTAATAATTTAAATTTTTCAGAAATGTATTTATAGAGGCCAAAACAGAAACTAGTATGACTTCAGTATGTCATTAAAATAGCAACCTAAATGTTATTTGCACATCTAATCAATGAGAGATGCAGGAATGCAGATAATTCCTACAATTTATCCTACTAAATATAGGTTTAAAAAAAATCACCAGGGCCTGAAATTACTAGTACTCTAAGGCCTATCCTCTCTAGTAATCATGGCCCCACGCTTTAAGAAACGAGTTACTATTCACATATTTTTGTTCATAATAGCGTATGAGTAAACTGCTGCATAGAGGAGGCCAAGGAACCAGAAATCTTAGGTTCTTTTAATAAATTCTTCCTAATTTTTAAAAATTTTTCAAATGTTTACAATTACTTATTAAAAGATAACCTCTTTTAAGAAAAAGAAAAGTACTTAAATCATCTATAAAGAAATATTGCTAATGAAAATAATTTAATACTTTACATTAATGATCAAATTTCTTATTTTTGCCTAGGTAAAAGAAAACAGCAGACTAAAAAGTTACTTATAATATTATCTCAAAAAGACAGGCTGGCCAAAAATGAATCCAGATTTGCTTGTCTGTGTTTTGTAGGAAAGTGATTAAGATATACTTCTACTAAATTTGGTTATTTTTAATTAAGATTACCACAAATATTTAAAAGCATCAGGTTCTAATTTACACTTTTTTTTTTCTTTTTCAGATAGGGTAGGTTTAAAAACACTATAAAAATCTATTTTAACAATCATAATTTAAGTAAATTAAACATAAAAAACAAACTTTGAAGGGACTTACCAGGATTGTGGATACGATCCAACAGCTTCACAGAACGTGCACTAACAACACCCCCAACGTGCACAAGAAATCCAGGTGGGAATGCCGTCAAGGTAAAAAATGGAAATTCCTAGTAGAAAGAATGGGGAAAAACACAATTGACCACGTGTAAAGTATTAAAAAATCGCTGACTAAAGACTTGTCATCAGGAAAGTATTCTATCCCTGACACAAAAAAGCTATACATTACAGACACTTTGTAATTAGAAGTTTCCCTGGATGTTTAGAGTCCCAAATCCATTTTTCTCATACATTGTGATATGAAATTTAAACACTATCAATTTTCAATGAGGAAAAATATTTTCAGAATTCCAACCTGAGATATTTGGAATATGTTCTTCCTTCCGCTCATTATCCTTCACTGAGGTAAGTTCACAATAGGTGAGGGGAGTTCTCTAATTTCTCTACCCTACATCTACTGCTAAGTGGGGTAGACTCCCCCTCATAAACATACCCACTTTCAACTTACTGACAGTTAACTTGTAAGCCTGGGGTAAGTGATCTAAAATAATGAGGTCTGAGGGAGGAGAAATGATAAGATGAACAGTGTGGGCTCGCAGTACATAGAAAGGAGAGAAGGCTGAAGTAGGTGGAGAACAACTGTGAAGGATTATTTACCCTCCTTACTCTATGGGTCGGAACCGACTCGACAGCACTTAACAACAACAACAACAACTCTATCAACACTAGGGCAGTAGGAGCAAATGCAAATGTAAACATGAATATTAAGGAAAGGGGCGAGAGATACATAGTGGGAAGCTAGCGAGGCAATAAAATTCCACAAGCTCTCCCAAGTTTTATTCTCCCTTTGTCTCTTAAGGACATTAAACCTGTAGAGACAATAATAAGCAAGCAAGAGAGTAGTGGGGAAATAAGAGTAAAGAAATCCACTGAAATAGCATCCAGGAGAAAGAGATGCTCCTTTGTCCAACTGGAATAACCTCTCACATTACACAAACTGGATGTAAATAAGAGAAACTTCATATCTGACTTTTTTAGCTACAAGATCAATGTAACTCCTCATTTAAAAAGTCATTTACCAGTAGCCTTAGCTATTTAGAATGTAACAGAACCAGAATATAAGCCAACAGTCAAAAGTACTGTTAAAATTCCAAGTACTAAAACTCATTCACTTTGTACATAGGAGATTTCCATATATTATATTCATACTATGTATGTATGTATGTACATATATATACATATAAGCTTTGAAAATATAATTCTAGTATCTATCATGCTCTGATTTTCTGAACTAAAGTGGATTAAAGGCAGCAAATAAAAGCTGGGAGACAGAATTCTACTAGAAAGCAGGTACATTAAAAGCAGAAAGATTACTGACCAGCCATCTAGAAGCACAGATAATACAAATTCACAAAAGCGTAAGTCACAAGCAAAGCAACTTGGAAATGTTTAACACAAAGGCAAACAGTTCTGCATACTCAGTAACCCATAAAGGTCAAGTGTTAATGTATATACGTGTGTGTGTATACACACATACATAGCATATGTTTAGAAGTAAATTCAGTTAGGATTTCCAACAATTTAAGAAAAGGATAAGGAACCTATATGGTCCAGCTGTGAGGCAAGAGGAAGATGCCCCTTAAATGTATTAAAAACAATTAATTCAAAATTCTATCTGAACTTTAAAAATATATCTTATAGGAAATGTATAAGAAAACTTATGTTATATTTGAGTATTTTTCCTAGTAAGTTATGGTTTTGTTGTTGTAGTGTGCCAGGCAGGCAATTCTGGCTAACTGTGACCCTGTATAGGATTTTCAAGAGTGGCTGGTAGGTTTGAACTGCCAACCTTGTGATTAGCAGCCCAGTATTTATCCTACACAGCGCCACACCAGGACCCAAGTTAGGGCTTTAGAATTTTTTTTTTTTTTCATTTACATAAAACGTTTACATTTCCTCAAACTGTCTTAAGCATGTGATAGTCTCACTGTGGAAGAAATGGGGTTTGGGAAGCAATTTATATTGCATCGCTACACTTACATCTTTTAAATATTTAGGCAAAGGGCCCTTAAAATAACATTTTAGCAAACTAATGGAGTGTGTTGCTTTCTTTTAAAACTGTTAAGTGCAGTTGAGTTGATTGTGACTCATAGTGATCTTGCAGTAGGTTTCCGAGGAACAAATGGTGAGTTTGAACTGCCGGCCTTGTGATTCAAACTGACCATGTGGTCCAGTGCTTATCCTAGAGCACCACACCAGGACTCCAAAATAGACCATTATTATCTGCTGCTAAGTGTTGCTGAGTTGGTTCTGACTGACAGCAACCCTGTATAGGGTTTCTAGGGCTATAAATCTTTGTGGGAACAGAAAGTCTCATGTTTTTCCCACACAGCAGCTGGTGGGCTCGAACTGCTGATCCTGTAGTCTGCAGCCCAGTGCTTATACTACAGAGCCACTATGTTCCCCCACACCAAACTAGGTAAATTCACACAATGGAAAACAACTGCATTTAAGATTTTATGTAGGTATGAAAAATAAACCTAAATGATTTACCAACGCTGCACCCTTTTTATTCTTCTCCGCAAATTTGGGAGGATAGGATACAGGAACGATAAAGCAAGTGTCATACTAGAGTTGTTTAAAACACAAAAAAGTGGAGAGACACTAGAGAGCTGCCCAGAGCAGAGTTAACGTCCATCCAACATGCCCCTAACTTTCCAGTTCACCTGCGCAGTACACTATTCATTCTAAAACACAAAATTTAACTAAACTAAAAAAAAATGCCATTGTTACTTAACCAAAACTACATCTCCAGCAATTCTGTTATTTGAATAGCTAGTGCTAATACCTACCACTAACTGTTAAGTTATCATCAACACCATTACCAACAACTGACTACTACCTGGTTCTTAGATGTGCCTGCTCTTACAAATGCCATGCCCTATGCAAAATATTCCTAAACTAGGTTTCATAATCTTTCCTATAATCCTAAATCAGAGGTCCTATGATCTCCATATTTCAGGTGACAACACTGAAATTAAGATGGCCTTTTACTATGAGACTCTTTTTGAGCAACAAACCTGATTATCTGTTTACCTTGTGAATCCTTGCTAAAACACTCATTGCTTATTTATTACACCTGATAATTTTATAGGTCCTCTTCCATTGAAATGTACAGTTTCCTAGAGATCACCTCAAGCACAAACTACTTGCAATACCTAGATGTTTATTTCAGTAACTAGAGAGACATTTTCTCTGGAAAGCCATAATGTAAGTATCTTTCCCTGGGCTAACCTAGACAGACTTCACATGATGATGCTTTGAAATAAACCAAGTGCATTCAGGACAAAATAAAGCTCAACAGCAGTGTGTTCAAAGATAGGCTGGATGAAAAACCATCAGAACACAATGGAAGTACATTTTTGTAAAACAAAATATTTACATAGGACTTTTCTTAAAAGATATGTAAATAATTCACTTGTTTAAGAAATCAAATCCTCTTTTTATATCCTAAGAGAATAAATAACTAAATTTTCTAGATATAAAACTCCATGTGGGAATCCTCATGTGATCTATTGTTCAATACTACTTCCACTTGTAAGAAAACCATAATTTACCAAAAGAACTTGTTTTACATCAATGCTTCCAAAGTCTGTTCCAAATTAGTAAATATTTTAAAAGGAAGTTTCCACGGCAAATTACATTAGGGAAATAATAGCTTAAACTATGTCAAATAGGTTTCTTTACTGAAAAAGAAACACACATCCCAAACCCTAAACACATCTTAAACTGTAGACCAGGAGTGGGTTTGCTGGATTGTTGTGGTTGCTAAGTACTGTTGAGTCAGTTCCGATCCACAGTGACCCTGTATAGGGTTTCTGATAAGCAGTTGGTGAGTTTGAACCACCAATCCTATGGTTCAAACTAACCTTGTGGTTGAGTGCTTATCCTACAGTACCATACCAGGATTCCCACACAAAAAGAAAAAACTCTGAAGAAAGTAGCTTCATTTTCTTAAAGGTTAAAGAATCTTATGGAAAAATAAATCTATTTGACTTACATAAAATAGTTCACAGAAAAGTCCTTATCCTAATACCATTTTTATGTCTACTTCTCATCTACTGCCAAGATCTATTAAACTTTTATTAATGTTTTTGTGAAAGAAAATTACATTATTTTTGATAACAGAGTTTATTTAATGAGTTACTTAAATAACTCAGTCATAAAAAATTATGTATTAAATAGACGATGTAGGATAAATACAGTTGTTGTTTCCTCAATAAAAATACGCCCTATATTTTATGTAAAACTTTGCTGTTGTTGTTAAGTGCCCTGGCATCAGTTCCAACTCACAGCAACCGAGGATAAGGTTTCCGAGGAGCAGCTGGTGGGTTTGAACTGCCAACCTTGAGGTTCACAGTCCAATGCTGATCCTACAGCACCACACCAGGAGTTCACTTAGAATTTTAGCAAGGGATAAAATGAAAATTCAAATATACATAAACAGTTGTATAAGGAGCTCTGGTAGCGTAGTGGTTACAAATCGGGCTGCGAACCATAAGGTCAACAGTTCGAAACTACCAGCTGTTCCGCGGGAGAAAGATGAGGCTTTCTGCTCCCGTAAAGATTTACAGCCTCGGAAACCCTGTACAGGGTCGCTATGAGTCGTCGGAACCGACTCCACGGCACATAACAACAACAACAAACAGTTGTATTATGTGGATCTTTTGCAATAGCATGCTCTAATGTTAAAGTTGAGTCAAAATATACATCTCAACATATATGAGAAGATTCATCATACTACTAGGTTTCAAATTATTCCCAAAACAAAAGCCATACTAATGGCTGGCACTGATGAAAGGGAGAGCATTTAAAAAGATAATAATTGAATGTAAACCTTCACTCAATTCACAATGTTGTTGTTGATAGAAACTTAAAAAAAAGCGAATTCATTTTCTACTTTCTATGTACACAAGAGTAGTAGTCCCATAACCTCAAGTAATTGCTACTATGAGGTTAAATATGAAATAGCAAAGCTATACTGCCAATTCAGCTTTTACAAAGCTGTAAGTGTAATACTATAGTCTTCAAACCTCTAGTGTTAAATTCCATGAAAATTACCCAGCAATGTATTTTGTATGTGTTAATGAGTCCAAAGTTTAAAGAATGTTTAAAGGCATATCTGAAAACAAACTTTATCCACACTAACTCCTAAACAATTTATATTGATTTTTTTTTTTTTCTTTTTTAATGACTTTAAAAGTTCTTGGTATAGACAATAAAGTCACAAGCAAAATCTCATTATATCAAACTCCGTGGTAAACCAAGTTCTTCTGTTGATATATATGAACTCTAGAATAGTAACTGGATTACAAGAAATCATATTCTTAGGGTAAGGAATTGGCAAGCAAAAAGAAAGCCAATCTATCTGTAGAAAAAGCAAAAATGGAAGGGTAGGGAAGGTGAGAGCACTCTGGCCTGAAAAAAATTAACTGGATGCACACACCTTCACTCTGACCCCCTTTCTCCTCCATGCTTTTGGTCTTTCTCTATACTTGATTTCAATGCATGATAGGATGTTTAGGTGAGCTTTTTGATGACAGTTGGTACATCTGTAAAGTGTGAGACAGCTGAAAGGTAAATGTTGCTGGGTAGTGTAAAGCAAAGATGTGAGTATAGCTAATGTTTCATCACTCTGCTTTGTTCAATTTTACTCTCTTCTGCCTTGCCTAAAAGGCAAGTGAATATACAGACATTTCAGCAGAATGAAAGTCCAGAAAAAATGCTTGCTTACAGTAACTATTGTTGTTAAGCACCACTGAGTCAGTTCCGACCTTTAGTAATCCTATATAGGGTTTCCAAAGAGCAGCTGATGAATTTGAACCACCGACCTTGTGGTTCAAGCCAACTTTGCAGTCCAGTGCATTAACCCACAATGCCACACCAGGGCTCCTGATTATAAATTTGTGGTTGTTGTTAGGTGCCATCAAGTCAGTAGCGACTCACAGCAATCCTAAGCACAACAGAACGATCTCCAAACTCAATTTCTAGAAAAGAAATACCTTTGTTTTTTAAAATAAATCATTTAATAGGTATTTGCTTTAATGGGTTTTTCACCTTTTGAGTTGTTGCTTTCCAAAAGCTAGTTTAAAATGGAACATGTTAATATAAATTTTATGAATGCTTACAAGCTTCTAAATCAGACACAATGAAGGCTATGGAATGAAAATAACTTACGTGACATGAAAACATCATGCAATGTAGTAGTTAAGTAGAAAAAAAAAAAAAAAGAACATGAACCTCACAAGTGCTATTATATTAAGAAACAAACAAACAAAACTTTGCATTAATTAAAAAAAAAAGCTGGCAACATTTGTTAAAAGCTTAAATGATTAAAACTAAAAACAGCTCTCAATACAAGAAATAGGCTTCCACACATGTTCAGAAACATACCCGCCTTCTACAGAACCTATGAGGTGATCCTCCCTTAGCAATGAAGTTTATACAAAAAAAAATTGAAAAGAGAAAAATCATCCAAAAATGATAAGTACTTATTTTCCACTCAACAAATGTAGCTAAATCTTGTTTACAGTAAGTAAAGCGCATATTAGTATTTGAATAACATTATTTATATTAATCTACAAAAATATGAAATCTCAACACTGCTTACTAAGAGACTGGCCAGTGATAAAAATAATCTCAGTAAATCAATACAGTAATATACTAAAAACTGTTTAATATAATGAAATACAACTGAAATAATTTTTCCTGCAAAAAATGTTTCCTTTGCATATTTAACTTTAATGTAGAATAATAAATGAATCCAACTTTGAAAGGATATTTGCAAGTAGAATTTTTAATAAAAAAAAATTGTTGGACCCCCCCCAAAAAAAGGCACATAATTATTCCAAATAAAGAGTAATTATTCATAAGATTAATTATCTTGACTTTGTAAACATATTGGAGACTTCAAAAATGCAATGCTACAATTATGTGAAACCAGTGTATGAAATTCAGTTAAATAAGTATATCTAGGCATAAGTTAATAAAGTCACATTAACAGTTAAGAATAAAGAATGTCACATAAATCTTACCCTTTGTTCCAATGCTGACTGAGTCTGTTGTCTTAAAAGACCTTTAAATGGCCCCCCTTCTTTTCCAGCACTACCACTTCCCATTCCTACAGAACATCAGTAGATAAATAACAACCAAAGAAACAACTATAGGAACAAAAACTTTAGTTCTATTCAATTTTACAAATACAATGAGTTAAAGTATATTAAAATTATCCAAACATTTAAAGAAATGGGATTGGCAACTAACACACAATTTACTCTAATTCAGTATGTCTTGTTTGAAAGCAAAATGCTCTAATGACCAAAGCTAGTTTTAGATTAATTTGTACTAAAAATTAAAAGAAAAATGATGTTAAGGTGATTTTTCTTATTTTTAAAGTTAGTCTACAAATATAAAATAATCAAGACAATTACGTTATCTACCATGCTAATAATTTTAAATACTAAGCTCAATATTAAATGTTTATATAAAAGTAAATACAGAGAGAGGAAAGGCATCAATTAAAGTCATTTTAAAATATTCCAAAATTCTATAAAGAACATGACTTTTTGGGCAATATTTAAATAGTCAAATCAATTTTCTGATAACGTCCCATCTGTAAACATAGCATCAAGACAAAACAGTATTAATATCCATACTTTTCAATGTAAAAATAACAAAAATTTTCATAAACTAAAAATCAAGGACATGTAATAGACACATCACAAATGTAGATAGTTAATGGATGAAAGAATTCTATTTCTCAAGCATTTAGATGTTATTTTTTAAAGCTCAATTTTTAATTTGTGTTCCTAATTTATTTTATTCTTTTGATAGTTCCACTAGACCAACTCTGATCAAAGGACTATAGAAATCAAAAAACTTCTGAGAAGTTTATAGACTAGAGCTAATGGTTCAATCCCACTCTTTTCAAAACTAAATATCCATGTCAGATTCACTACAATAATTTTAAAAGGAACTAATTTAATGTTACATTTTTAGCTGTTCTTGGATAAGGAAACAAAGGTTAGTTAGCATGTGTATAGTCCCATTCTGTTTTTTGTTGTTGTTTTTCTCTTTTTAAAGAAGAAATTTCTTTTTCTTACAGAAACCTAAACTTGATTTTATTAAGAGACTATACAATACTAAGCATATAAATGAAACTAAGATCTTTATATGAAGTATCTGAAAGCCACAAAATAAAATGTAAATTTGTAGGGATAAATTAAATACCAGAACATTTAGCAGAATAACTTGCTAGGATAGGTTATGGACAGAAAAAAATGAATAATGAAAGAATATCATCAAAATGAGACTTAAACTGATTCAAACAGAATAATTTACTAATGTAACCATACGGTTTAACAACATGATGTGCAGTTCCAATGTGAATGGAGTTGGTGTGAAGGGAAAGAAAGCAAAGTATCTGAAACAGAAACACTACTAATGAGAACCTAATAATCAGAAATAGCTAGAGCTATGCCCTCAGACATAAAATATTTTTAAATAACAAAGTAATTTTAGCAGAATATTCATAATTAGACAAATTATCCTTCAAATAATCTTCCATATGCCCTCAGGATAATTCTAATTGGTTAACTCTGCCTGCCAATAAGAAAAATCACAGAGTGCATACTGTAAAAAATACTCGAAAATTCTTTATAGTATAAAACACTGATTTTCAAAGATGATTTAAAATACAGGAATTAAAAAGCTGATATAATTTGGTCCTACCAGAAGCAGCCAGGAACAGCTCTTCACTGAAAGAAACACTTTTCCTCAGCACTGGGCTGACAAGGCTACAATGATGAGGGGTAAGGCTAGATTCCGAGAGTAGGAGACGGGACTTTTTAAGATGAAGGGAACCACAAGAGAGAGGGGGGGAAGGGGAGCACAGATAACTCCTAGGCCCCTGTGAGTAAGGTGCTGTGGAGGAAAGTAGCAGAGAAAAGATGCAAATTCAGAAGATGATCAGAAAATGCAGAATAAGGAAAGCAATGATGAAGTAAAACATAACAATAAAATAAATTTTCACATATATATATACAGATTACACTAGCATCTGAAAAAAATCACTAAGTAAAACCATCCTATCCAACATAAAACTAAAAAAAAAATTAAAATTAACAAAAATTTATAAACTTTGTCTTCATTAAAAATTTTTAAATCATTAGTGTTAGCTTTTATGCCATTCCAATCACTTTTGACTAACTTCAAGATATTTAAATTACTTGAATGTTTTTGTTACATTTTATAGAGTTAAAATATGCCAGTCGTAAATTTCTAAAGCCAGAAGCTTATTGATATGAATACCTCAAATAAAACATTTAGTATAGCACTTCAGATGTTGCTGATTAAACTATCTATATCTCATTTATAGGCATTTTAATTGAATAAAAACACACATTAATGCATTAGGGTATACAGTTGCTTTCATTATTCTTAAATAAATGAAAGTTACTTATTTCTGTCTGGCTGTAGAGGTGTATCTTAACATCTCTAAAATTTTTCAAGCAAACCTTATAATAGCACTGCTTGCATTTACAGAGATTTAAGTACACTGAGGGTCAAATATCCCCTGATTCACAAACACTACACATGGTTAAAAGCCTGATTCAAAAGTCAAGTGTCAGTTCAATGTTCTAAAACTAAAATATAGCCTTATAGAATGTAAAAAAATTAAAATGTATATATATATAAATCCATAAATTAAATTTAAAATAAAATGAGATCTACCAGAAAAACTTGTGACAACTTAAAAGCAACAAAAAATAACTTTTTCAAACTAAGTTTCATTGCTTTACTCAATCTTTAGTTGTTTTACTTGCAATAAATCATTCATAATCAGCTTTCTAGTTCTACTGCTTCTCAAGAGACTGACTCTACATATACAGAAATTAGAAGGCAGAATACAATAAAGTACATGCAGAAAATTACGGCTTTAGGAGTTTCAGAACAATCATAATTTGAGCATTTGAATCTCTACAAGAAATAGGAATACTTCTCATAACTATTCAAAAATGTTTTAAAGATTCATAATAAAGCAAAAGCAAACCCAAATGCATTATCATCAAGTCAATTCCGACTCACAGTGACCCTATACAGGGTTTCCGAGGCTACTCAGGTATTGAATAACTAAAGACAAGATTAACTAAATTAGTTAATTTATAAAGGTAGAACTTATTTATAAAGGTAGAAATAAGTGAAAATAACTCATCTGTGGTATGGCACTCCAGGTTAATGCGCTGGACTGCAAAGCCAGTTTGAACCACAAGGTTGGCAGTTCAAGCTCACCCAGCTCCATGGAAACCCTACACAGGATTGCTATGGGTCGGAACAACTCAATGGCACTTGACCACAATGGATTTTTTAAAAACAAAAAATTCAAAAACTAGAAGATGTAAAAAATTTTTTACTGATATTATTATACTTGAATCAATTACCTACTAGAAAGCTAAGGAAAGAGAAATTTGGTTCAATTTATTTATTACTTTGACAATCTTCTTTAGGCTTGGACTTTGGGATGAATTAAAAAAAAAAGAAACATCCTGGAAATATTTTCTAAATATATCTGTAGTATAGTAAAATAAAATAATACAAGTAGATCATAGCTTTGCAAATTATTTTTCAAGAAGCTCTAGTCTTCAAATGCTATTCTTAATCTTTTTTTGTTGATTGCTATGAGTTTTAAGGCAGAGAGTCTCAGACTCTGATTTCTGGGAAGAGGTATGGAGTAGAGATTTCACTAAAATTTGAATGGTTCCATTTATGATATAAATATAGTTAAAGTATCATATTCTAAACCATTCATTATAATCAAATACCAAATTATTTCAGATTTTATTCCAATTTATGAAATATATGAAATAGTTATTATTTCAAAATAAGTATTCATAAATTGTTCCTTTTATATTTACGATTACATTAATGGAAACAGAATTTAAATATATAAGGTTTTAAAAAATACTCTTTCTTTTGAAGTATCACTGGTTTCAGAATTAGATCTCTCTTCATTGTTTTAGAACATTCTGGGGTCATTTTATAAGTTTCTATTATAAGTACATAAACAAGGTTATTAGAGATGGTAAATTTAAAATAACACAAATTATGTTAACTATGTAAAATAATAATCCGATGGGAAAATTGTGAAATAAAATGACTATTTATAAAAACTACAAACTTAATTTTTAATTATTTTTTAAATTTTTCTTAAAAATAATTATTTAATAGTCAATTATCAATTTTGAAAAGGCACTAATTTTATTTTTTATCAAATTTTAAGGATGAAACATATTCCTAAAAACCCATGGTGGTTATTCATCAAAATGCAAAACAGAGAGAAAAACAATAAACCTTATAAATTGTGAAAAATATTCAAGAATGATTAAAAATGCTATTTTCTAATCTACAGAGTAAGATTAGCAAAAGTGAATATTTTAAATAATGAAAAGTTAATATTAGATAGAGATATCCCCAATAGAACCATTTCTGTTGTCCTTATGATTTTTTTGCTCACAATGCAATCTTAGAATTAAGTTCTAAGATTTAATATGAAGAAATTATTAATCAAAATGCTTATACTGCATAAGAAATTTGACTGCAAGCTACTTGTGTTACTTTGTATTCAAATAATTTAATGTTATTCCTTTTGAGTATGATGAAAAATTTCTACACACAAAAAATTTGGATTTTCTATGTAGATCTCTAAACAAGATAATTTCTGGACTGTACAAAATTTTCATGTTTTCATTATAATAAATGAAAATGATCAGTATTTGTAATATCTTTTAACTTAAATTCAAAAAAATTAAGAGGAAAGGTTAGGATGAAAAGCTAATAAGAAACAGAAACAAATTTGGGAAAAAAAAAAAAAAGAGAGAGAGAGAGATAAAAAAAACACAAAAAGGTGGGTGGAAGTGCCTTACCAGTTTTGGGTGTCAAACTCAAATCTGTGTCAGAAGAAGAGGACTGTCGGCTGTAGGACTTGGAAGGTGAAAAGGAATAGGTTTGGTTTTTCAGAGGGGTTGAGGGTCCTGATGAGTGAGTATTGGGATTGGGATCTTCATTGAAGGGAATCCTGCCAGAAGAAGGTGGAAAAATATTAAGTAATCATGTGCCAAAGGGCTTGACAAATGGCAGCATGATCCAAACACCAGGAAAAAAGTGGGGCAGGGCCAGCAGTCATTTCTTAAGTGTGGAGCTGGGAATAAGGCCAAAGACAACCAACTGCTGTTTATTCATTCATCATTCTCCAGGTAAGTATTTTCTGCATTGAAACAGTTAATAAGCCATGTAAAAAGCAAAACTGCATGAAATGACAAGACTAAAAGGGTAAAAAATATTAAAAAGAGAAATAAAAATAATAAACATATGACTGAAAATATTTTCAAATTAACAAATTTTAAGTTACAAAAGAATAAATAATGAAAACTGCAAATGGTATGTGTAAATATTCACAACTCTTTTTATATTTACACACACATAGATATCTTCAAAAGAAAAAAAAAAAAAATGTTTCCTTATCCTATAGCATCAAGAGTGCCACAGCTAAAAACACAGCAGAGAGGAAGATGAAGATAGCTACACAGAAACATCGCATTTTATGCAAAATTATTGCTTACCTGTTTTCCAATAGCTCTCTTCCACAGAATAAAACAGACCCTATTGTAACAGGTTTTGTACATAAAGAAAACAAGCAAGTTGACAGGTTTGGTGGCTAGTTCATCTAGAATCCAATTATTAAATTTATTTCTATAAGCAAATGCAGAAATCATTGCAAAAAATAAATACTAGAGGATTTTCCTAAAATCTCACGTTACACAAATAACAAACAGCACACAATATAAGATAGGGTTCTTAGCGAATCTATGGAAGAGACTTTGGAAGTCAGAAGAATACTTCACTGCCATACAGTTACAGCCTGTGTGGTGGCTACATACAGGAGTTCTTCACTGCAGCTGTACTTCAAACAAGAAAAGGAAGAAGCAAAGACTGAGGTACCGTACTGCCTATGCTACCTGCCTGCCTGCCCTCTTGCAGCCACTCTGCCCGTGGCCTGCCTCTCCCCAGCTCTGGAGTCTGAGCAGTCTCGTACCAGTATAGATGAGAGTGGGAACAGACACAGAGAAGTTCTGAGTAAGTCGTGAGCCAGTAGCAGTGTGAATTGGGCTGTTGTGAGTCGAGCGGCATCCATGGCTTGGAGGATGAACCAGCGGAGACCTGAGGGAATTTGTGGTCAAAGTGGAAGAAAAGAAAACAATACATACAATAGATAGCAAAGTTACGTTAATATAATTTTAAGGTGCTTTAGTTAGGGGAAAGAACTTATTTTTTTAATCCCTAGCATGCAAAAAAACGAGTTGAAATTTTTTAAAAGAATAAGTGTTAATTTGTTAAGATAAATCAACTTTTAAAGGGTCTGATTCATAAATTATGGCTATGTATAAGTAAAATAGCAAGCAGAATAGTCAGTGGAATTAGGCAGGAAGAACAACAACTAATATTTGGATTTGAAGTTGTTTTATAATATTATTTTCATTACCACAGAGCTCACCATGTAATAGTTATGGGGGAAAAAACACCCATAGAGGAGGTAAGTCAAATATAAAATTCTCAAATTACCTTTAAAATTGAGACATGAATAATTCCTGATTTAATAAAACTTTTCATCGAGGAACTTTAACAAAAATATCTGTGTGTAACCTCAAAACAGGAGTGTTTCAGAATATTAAAAAAGCATAAAAAGAAATGTAGTGAGCTGAATGGAAACAAGCAGATAAATCCATTCCAGGATTTCAGCACACCAATAGATAGCTTAAACGCCAGGTTATACTAGAACCAAAACAAAGCAAGGAGACACTCCTTTTAAAAACACATTAATAGAAAAAATGATTCTGTTTATCTCACACACAAAGTAAGTTAAGCTACATGCTGAATTAAAAAAATTTAAGATGCTAACTTATATCCTGCAATAGAATATATGTATCTCTGTGTATAGGTAAACATAGATCAGATACATAGATACATGTTCGTACCTAAACATTAAATATTTTCTAGAAGAAATTTGGCTAAAAGAGCATAGATACAATGGCTAGAGGAAAAGTGTACTATTACATATATAAGAATCCTGAACTTTCTATTAGCAATTATTTCATTAACTACTGCATTCTTCACACATGTACAATGGGGAGAAAACACTCATATGTGAATACACTCTGAAAAACACTTATATCATTTTTTCAGAATTCAAATTAAAGTCAAATCAAAAGCCTACTATTTTCTGGGGTTTTTTTTATTACTTTTCCACTGATATACCAAAGAATACCCAGTGAACATTCCTACTAATCACAATTTGTCTAAGTTCAATCATGAGCTATCACTAATTGGTCCTAATGGCCTTTCATGGAGTTTACAGACTACTTTCTGAAAGCATTACAGATGTCACAATGAGACAAAATGTTTCTGCTTTTATTACTAGTATAAATTTTAAATGTGTTCAATATAACTGATAAAAATCAAATATGTTATGGAGGCTTATTTTTATGCAAACAACTAAGGGAGGTTTCATTTTATTTTGTACTGAAATAACAAATATACTATAAAAAATACTTTTTAAATTTAAACTAAATAAGTAGTAAGTCTAAATTAAGGCACTTTATACCATCAAGATTGTTCAGCTTGGAAAAAAAAACTACACTAAATGCCTACACGTGAAAACAGAACTTATAAAACAAAACATATCATTAATAAAGGAAAAATAAAATGAACACTGTAAAATGTTCATATTATGGCATTACATTAAAACCTGAATATATGAGAATATCATCATAAAGTATTTTTAGGGTTTTAATTCTATCAATAACTTTCCATGAAAGGTTACCTTATAGTAACACCCATGGGGTATACTAAATCCATTGAGAAACCAAAAAACCTAAACTCATTTTATCAAATTACTATCTAGAATCAACAATGCTATGTGATAATTTAAATACTGCAATAGTTATAATCAGCTGATCATAAAATAAGTTTTAAAACAGTACCCAAATTGATTATCAAAAATACTAAGTCAGTTGAAGTAAGGCAGCCTAAGTACCAATTTTTTTTTTTCACATACACGTCTTAAGTAAGATGACTTTCAAAATATCTTAAATGAAGTGAGTTAAATTCTCCATGATGGAAAAGTGACAATCTAAGGCAAATGACTACAAAGTGATTAGAAATAGAAAATTTACACAATCCCAAAAGACTTACATTAATGTAACTCTTCCGGAATATAAGCAAGTACTGTCCCCTACTAATTCACATTTCGTTCTAATACAACAACAGGCAATTTGGCTTTCTCTTTCCACTAAGTAATTTAGTGAAAAGAGAAGACCTTTAGATATCACAGTCCCAAAACTCAGACCTCTTCAGGCAGTGCAAGTAAAGACAGAGTAACAGGAAGAGCCAGGTCTTAAATTCACTGAGAGGGAAAAAAAAATCTGAAACACTCAGAAATTCTAACTACAATTTGACTTCACCAGTAGCAAGCAGGCAGTTCATAACTCTCTAGTATATATGTTTTAAATGGGATAGAAGACAAATTCACTCAATTTATTTAAAATAAGTTTTTCTCACTTGTCAATTTTGTATTTCCAAGTATTTCCAAAATCTTGTATTTCCAAGTAAAATTAATCCCTTTTAGGACTAAAATTTAATCCAAATGATTAAAGGACAGCAGGAAGGAAATGCCTAACAGAATAAGTACAAAGTAAAGAGGAAATTCTCCTAAGAAGATTATAAATGCTTTCTACTCAGCTTCGTAAGACTACTGCTGAACTTGTAAACATTCAAATTTTCTGACTACAGAATTATGACAACCTGAAGATCTATAAAAGGAGTCAGCAAAGTACAAACTAAGTTAAATTCAGCCTACCGCCTGTTTTTGTAAATAAAGCTTTAATGGAACACGGCCACACTCATTCGGTTACATGATGTCTATGGCTTTTCACACTACAAAATCAGATCTGACTAACGTTGTCACTAAAGTCTACATTATTTCTTTACAGAAAAAGTCTATCAATCCCTTATTTGAAATCAGTAGTCCTCCATGGAAGAACTATGAGTATTTAGTCATCATTGAACAGAACTGTCCCCTTCTGCGTAGGACATAGTCAATCAACATCTCTATACCAAACCACTCAAACTAAAAGCAAACTAAAAGCAAAAATGTCCCATCATTATGACAGTAAAAATCCTGTTTCAAACATCTCCTTTTGACAATACTACCACCATCGAGAATTTCTGTCATCAATAGGTCAAATTCAATCAACAGATATGTTTTGCTGGATCACACATAGCTCTTTAAAAATGCAACTCTAATAAATTTCTTTGGACCTGGGTCAGCAAACACCTTCCTTTGGAAATAAAGATTTACTGGAATACAGCCACAGCTATTCATTTAGAAATTGCCCATGACTGCATTCACACTATAACAGCAGAGTTGAGTAGTTGAAACAGAGACCACATGGCCCACATGGTGTAAATATTTATTATCTAGCCCTTTACATAAAAATTGGCTACCCTCTGTCTCTTGTGGTACAATAATGAATAACTGTTATCAGGACTGACTGTGAGGGTTGGAAATGTAAAGGTGGATGTTTTGTAGCAAAAGGAGGGGAGTGATTGACTTTGCAGTCTGGGAGCAGAGGTCCCTGGGATCACCTGGGGAAAAGAGCAGAGTGCAGGATCTTACCTAGATAAACAATGACACCAGAGATGGAGTCAGACAAAATGACGTAGAGAGATGGAGCAGCTGGGGACTCTAGACTCAGCGAGTGAAAGGGGCTGTGTGTTGACGACCGGGGCAGGCTTGCAGGGTATACCCTTTGGTTGGCTGATGATGCATGTAGGGGATTGTAGCCATGGCAATGAAAGGATATACGGTAGGATGAATGTAAAGCTAATGTTCTCCCATGTAAACTATCACATAATTCACAATAAAACATGTTAAAAAAAAAAAAAATTAGCCATCCTCTGCTTTAGACAGGTTCCAGTAGTCCCTATTTAATTGCAGCCAATTTTTGTCTTTATATATAAACTGCCTGGCTTCTGTTGACATTTGTGTCTGAGACTACTGAACAAGTCAACCTTTCCTACTTTCTGTACTATGTTACTAGTAACAAGCTTAACATATAATCTGATAGAGAGTTTTACACATTCCTTAGGAAATAAGTAGAATTCCACACAATGCACAAATATTCACTTTCTGTTCTAGATATAGTGTCTAAAGATCCAGAATAAGTTTAATTTTACATTATAGAATTTCATACTAAAACAGTGTAACTATATTAGAAATTTATAACTACTTTTAAACTTCACATCTTGGCAATCTTCTATGGTAAGAAAAATCACCATAGGCAAAAAAAAAAAAAATGTATTTTGGACAACCCTAGTAAAACGTTTCAAATCAGATCAACATATACATAAAAAAGATAAAAATCTCCCTCCATAAGAAGAATGTAGTGATTCATACTTACTCCTTCATTTCTTTAGATGGGGAATTACATGCAGGAAGAAATGCTGCTGGGCTACTTAGTTTATCCAGAGTACACGCTGTTCCTATGGCTCGTACCACTAACCCAGACTCTCCTTCCAGATCAAAACACTGTAAGTACCCAACAACTGCATTCCCTCTCATTTCAAGTACTTTTAGGCCAATCTTCCTCTGCAGCTCACCTACAAAAAATGAAGAAAACTCATTCTGCTTTATATCTCTACATTACTTACTACAAAAGTGGATGATAAGGAAATAGAAAACAGTCACACACATACAAAATCATATATTTTTTGGAATGGAAGGGACACTAAAAGATTATCTAATCCAGTTTCCTACTTTCAGGGAAGTCAGACATCATTTTATATGTGTGGCATTTTATACATGTGGCAATTAAGATTGACTCATTCATCAATTCATTTACCAAATGACTTCTGGTACTCACAATGTGCTAGAGATATAGGGGTGAAAGAAACAGATAAAGACGTGTACAACACAAGGAGTAAATCCTAATGTGAACTATGAACGTCTCTTAAAAATAATGTATCAATATTGACCCATCAATTATAACAAATAAATCATGCAAATGTAAGATGACAATAACAGGAAAAGCAGGGAGAGGAAACTGTGTACATTCTGCACAATTTTACTATAAAACTACAAGTGCTCTAAAAGGCAGGCTTATTGATAAAAGAAAAAGGAAAGAATAAAGATAAAGTTACATACCTAAATGGGTTTACATATTGGTGACAGAAACAGACAATAAAAAAGTAAACAAAGATAAAAATATACATACAAGGGGGCTTCAAAAAGTGTGTGGAAAAATGGAATTAAAAGATGAGATTTTCCCACAAACTCTTTGAAGCCTCCTCGTATTAAGTACATACTCATTGTATGTAAAGATACATACAATGATGCATTGTCTCACTACATACAAATATACTTTTATTATTACTATTAGGCATCACAGAGTCAACTTTCAACTCAAAGAGACTCCAGGTGACAAAGCAGAATTTTCTAGACTGTAATCTTTACAGAAGCAGACTATCAGGTCCTTTCTCCTACACAGTTTCTTGGTGGGTTGACTGAACCACCAAGTTTTCAGTTAGCAGTCAAGTGGTTAACTGGTGCACTACCTGGGCTCCTTTATTTGCTTATTTATAAGTGATCAGGTATAATTAAATGCAGTCTGAACCGCAAGATCAATGATACAAAGCCACCAGCACTCCTCAGAAACCCTATCCAGGGTCGCTATGAATTGTAACTGACCCCAGCATTTACCAACAACAACATTAATATAAATATACTCTCTTCATTTACTTAGTTTTTGTTTTTTCATGTGTGTATGTGCGCACCTATAAAAAATAACATGAGTACTTAGGTGTTCTTAGAAAAAATTTCCAATAAAATGATAAAGAAGAATAATGCTGGTAAGAGTGGTAGGGAAAGGGGAAGAAGAGGAAAAAAGAAAAGTATCAAGGAAGAACTGAGAAAAGGCAACATTTGTGCAAAAAGTATTAGAGAGAGGTAGGCGATAGACTTATGATCTGACTATAAATAAATGTTAAATCCCATGGTCATGAAATCAATTTCAACTCGTTGTGATCCTATATTTTGTTTCTGAGACTGTAAATCTTTATGGGAGCAGCCAGCTTCATCTTTCGCCCATGTAACAAGTGTTGATGGCTTGTGGTTAGGTGCCCAACACCCAATACATAGCACCACCAGGGTTGCTTCAAATAAATGTCAGAGGAAAGAAAATGAAAACCTAGATTTCCTACCTACTGGTTCAGTACTCTTTCCACTATGCCATTTCATGAGCACCGTTTCCTTTTACTACCTGGTTAGAAAGGAAACTACAAGCTTCTAATACAGATTGCCTCTTGTAACAAGATGGTAATGCATGTGTAGTTAGAAGACTAGGACAGGGAATGAGTCACAATCAGAAACTGTATTTCAGATAGCATGTCAAAAAGACGTAAAGCGGTAGAAAGAAGAGAGGTGGCAGAAACAACTGTTGCTTGTCCAGAATGGAATCGTGTTGTGATTAAACAGCTCCTTTTAACTACTGACTGATTCAGGTCAATGTGGTACCTTAAACACACACACCAAAACAACCCTGTGACAACAAAAACCGAGAAACTTTAAAAACACCAAAATATGTCTTTGGATGCCAGAACACTAAGTGGAGAGTTGAAGAAACATATCAAGCATCAACTAAATGGAGAGGCAGAAGTACACCAGCAATGAAAACATTCATGAATTGAAGGCAACCTTCAGGCACAGAGCAGTATGGTCAGTTTGGACCACAGAGAACAACCCAGAGTACAGATGTCAACAACGGAACTATAAAGGCAGTATAGCTGCTAGAAGAGATTAAGTGAAACCAACCCCAAAAAGAAATGACAGGATGGGCAGGATGTATACAGGTAGAGGTGGGGGAGGCAGTATAGGTTTGTAATCAGGCAATGGCAATGCAATGTAGTGTAGTGAACGTCTCCTCTAGCCATAGTCTTTAACTCCCACCAAACAACATTTTTGCCCTGCTAGGTCTAGGTAAGAGAAGGCAGGAGAAGATGTTGATAGAATGATATGATTCAGTTGTGAGTGACTAGCAGCACTAACTGTGATTGTAAAAACTTGGAACTCTAATGTAAACAGTGAGCCATCTCAAGTAAGATCAGGTATTTCCTTACCATCAAGTAAGAATAAGCAGTGGCGTGCATCCTTTGGGCGCTAAAATCCCTGTGACTGAAACTCCTCGACCAAGGGGCAGAAGGCTAGGACACTGAAGGAGTGATAAAGAAGAAGCAGCTGCAGAACCAGGAGCCAGAGAATGAGAAAGAGTGGTGGCATTGCCAGTCCACGGAACAAGTAAGCTTAGTGACTTTATCCAGGAAGCTCGCTTGTAGAGTGGAGAGCATCCAGGCATTTAATAGGAGGGACCAAGGTTTGCTGACTCAAGAAGCTAGAATCAAATGCTTTCAGGCTAAGGCTTTTGGTGGAGTGGTGTGTTTTGTGGGCACTTATCAGCAGCCTTAAGAGATCTTTGTGGCATTGCCCAGGTAGAGAGAGACTTGTGAGAGAGCAAGGCTGAGGAGAGACTGTCCTGACTGGAGCAACTTTGTCCGGGGCATTTATGACCCAGAATTGTAACCTGTTAACTATCTTAATAAATCCCATAATATGAGTATGGTTTCTGAGCTACGTGGCCACTACAGAGGGCTGTTGAAGAAATGGTTGTTGCCATCTTTTTTTTGCAATTAGGGAAGTGCACTTGGAGCAAGCTAAAACAGACTGATTCATCTAACCCTTAGTAAAAGAGAAAGTGTAGGCAACAGTGCATAATTATGGGGGAGTGAAAGGGAGGAAAAGAGGAGCAGGTAAGAACTCCAGCCCAACTGGGAAGGGAGTCACATGTTTTATCATTCGCAACCCACCCCATATAGGAGTAGAATTGATGCAATGAAAGCCAGAATCAGTGAAACAAACACAAATCCCTCAACACCAACCTGTTTGAGGAACAATCAGGAAAAAAGAATGGAAAAAAACAAAGAATTATAGGGGACACCATTAAGAACAATTTACATGGGACCAGAATTCCAGAGAGAAAAAACAAAACACACAGAATTTTTTTGAGGATTTGTTGGCACAAATCTTCCCTAATATCATGAATATGAGAAGATATCCAACCCAACAAGCTCCAAGAACCCAATGCAGAATAGATTCCAAAAGAAAACCACCAAGACTTATCATAATCAAACTTTCCAAAACCAAAGATAAAACAAATATCCTGAGAGTAACTTGGCAAAAATGAAATATTATCTACAAAGGGAACCAGTAAGAGTAAACAACGTCTCAGCAGAAATCGTACAAACAAAGGCAATGAGATGACATATATAATCCTGAGAGAAAAAAACTACTAACCAAGAATTACATTTTTAACAAAATTGTCTCTCAAATACCTGTTGTTTTTATTTTCAGTTACCAATAAATTAATGACATTTATAAATCCCAAAATAACCTTGTTGTTGTTAGGTGTCATCAATTCGGTTCTGACTCATAGTGAACCTATGTACAACAGAATGAAACACTGCATAGCCTTGCGCCATCCTCACAATTGTTATGCTTGAGCCCACTGCTGCTTTCAGTGTGTCATTCTATCTCATTAGGGTTCTTCCTCTCTTTCCTGACCCTTCTCTTAACGAAGCATAATACCCTTGCCCATGAACTGGTCCCTCCTGATAACACGCACAAACTATGAGAGGCAAAGTCTTGCCATCCTTGCTTCTGAGGAGCATTCTGGCCGTACTTCACCCAACACAGATTTGATTTGTTTTTCTGGTAGTGCATGGTACTTTCAATATGTTTCTCCAACACCATAACAGAAATGCATCAATTCTTCTGTGATATTCTTTATTCATTGTCCAAATTATACATTTCTATGTTATTGCTGTTAGGTGCCATCAAGTTGGTACCAACACATAGAGACCCTATGCACAACGGAATGAAACACTGTCCACTCCTAGGCCAACCTCATAATTGTTGCTACGCTTGAGCCCACTGCTGTTGTCATAGTCCCAATCCATCTCGTTGGGGGTCTTCCTCATTTTCTCCAACCCTCCACTTTACCAAACATGATATCCTTCTCCAGTGAATGAATGATCCTCCTGACAATATGTCCAACATATGAGAGACGAAGATTGGCCATCCTGGCTGCCACAGAGCACTATGGCTGTACTTCTTCCAACACAGATTTGTTTGTTCTTTTGCCAGCCCATGGTATTTTTAATATAGTCTTCCAACACCACAACTCAAATGCACCAATACTTCTACGGTATTCCTTACTCACTGTCCAACTTTTGTATGCATACAAGGTTACTGAAAATACCATGGCTTGGGTCAGGCATACACCTTAGTCCTCAAACTGACATCTTTGCTCTTCAACACTTTAAAAAGGTCTTGTGCAGCAGATTTGCCTAATGTAATATATTGCTTTTGATTTCTTGACTACTGCTTCCATGAGTGTTGATGGTTGATCCAAGCAAAATGAAGTTTTTGACAATTTCAATTCTTTTCCCCATTTACATGAAAATTGTTTATTGATCCAGTGGTGAGAATTTTTGTTTTCTTTACATTGAGGTGCAATCCATACTGAAGGCTGAGGTCTTTGATCTTCATCAATAAGTATTTTCAGTCCTCTAAATTCGCTGAGTCGGAACCAACTCCACAGTACACCACCACCACCACCACCACTACCAAGCTTTCTGCAAGCAAAGCTGTATCATCTGCACATCGCAGGTTGTTGATGAGTCTTCCTCCAATCCTGATGCCATGTTTTTCTTCATATAATCCATCTTCTCAATTATTTGCTCAGCATACAGATTAAGTATGGTGAAAGAACACAACCCTGGGGCATACCTTTCCTAATTTTAAACCATTCGGTGTTCCCCTATTCTGTTCGAACTGCCTCTTGATCTATGTACAGGTTCCTCATGAGCACAATTAAGTGTTCTGGAATACTCATGCTTCTCAACGTTATCCATAGAGTGTTATGATCCACACAATGGAAAGCCTTTGCATAGTCAATAAAACACAGGTGTGGCGCTGTTGGGTTAGTACGCTGGACTGCAAAGTCCACTTGAACTGGGAGGCCTGTGGTTTAAGTTCACCAGCCGCTCCATGGAAATCTTTTAAAGGGTTCATATGGATGGGAACCCAACTCAACAGCACTTATCAACAACAACAACGAACATCTTTCTAGTATTCTCTGCTTTCAGCCAAGATACATCAGACATCAGCAATGACAGCCCTCATTTCACATCCTTTTCTGAAACCAGCATGAATCTGAAAGTGCTCTGTCCATGTATGGTTGCAGCCATTTTTGTATTACCTTTAGTGAAACTTTACTCGCATGGGATATCAATTACATTGTCAGATGATTTCTGCATTCTGCTTGGTCACCTCTTTTTGGAATGGGCACAAATACGGATGTTTTCCAGTCAGTTGGCCAGGTAGTAGTTATCTTCCAAAGTTTTTGGCAGAGATTGAGTCCCTCCAGTGCTGCATCAGTTTGCTGAAAGATTTCAATTTGTAGTCCATCGATTCCCAGTGCCTGTTCTTTGCCAATGCCTTCAATGCACCTTGGACTTTATACTTCAGGATCATTGGCTCTTCTATGATACCTCTTGAAATGGTTGAACATCGACCATTTCCTTTTGGTAAGTGCTATGTGTATGTATTCTTTCCATTTTCTTTTGTTACTTAATGCATCGTTCAATAATTTGCCCAGAGAATCCTTCAATCCCATAAATCGAGGCTTGAATTTTTTCTTCAGTTCCCTCAGCTGGAGAAATGCTGAGCATGTTCTTCCCTTTTGGTTTTCCAACTCCAGGTCTTTGCACATTTCATTATAATACTTAACACTGTCTTCTCGAGCTGACCTCTGAAATTTTCTGTTCAGTTCTTGTACCTCCCCACTTCTTCCATTTATTTGCTTTAGCATCTCTACACTGGAGTGCAAATTTCAGAGACTCTTCTGACATCCATTTTGGTCTTTTCCTTCTTTCTTGTATTCTTAATGACTTTTTCCGTTCTTCTTGTATGATGTTCTTGATTTCATCTCACAACTCTTCTGGTCTTCAGTTTTAAGTGTCTAATGCATCAAATCTATTCTTCATATGATCTCTAAATTCAAGTGGGAAATTGGCTCTCCTTGATATGTTTTTATTTTCTTCAGATTCAGTCTGAATTTGCATATGAGCAATTGATGGTCTGTTCCACAATCTGCCCCTGGACTTGTTTTGGCTGATGATATGGGGCTTTTCCACCGTCTCTTTCCACAGATGTAGACAATTAGATTTCTGTGTATTTCATCTGGTAAGGTCAATGTGTATAGTTGTCTTTTACTATGTTGTTTTAAAAAAAGGTATTTGCCAAGAAGCTTTCAAGAGGCTTAGAGGCTTACAAACTTTCAAGCTTTCAAGAGGGAGCCTAGATCCAGAGGGCGTGGAGGAAGTTAGAATCTCTACTGAGTAGTATCCAATCTGTCTGGGTGGGGCTGATGAAAGGAGATGCAGATGGCTCTCTTGTGATACAATAGTGAATAACTGTTATCAGGACTGACTGTGAGGGTTGGGAATGTAAAGGTAGATGTTTTGTAGCAAAGAAGGGGAGTGACTGACTTTTCAGTCTAGGAGCGGAGGTCCCTAGGACCATCAAGGGAGAAGGGCAGAGAATGGGACCCTACCCAGAGAAGCAGTGATGCCAGAGATGGAAACAGAAAAGATGATGTTGAGAGATGGAGCAGCTGGGGACTTTAGACCCAGAGACGGAGAGGAGCTGTGTGCTGACGACTCGGGGCAGGCTTGCAGGGTATACCCTTTGGTTGGCTGATGATGCATGGAGGGTATTACAACCATGGTAATGAAATGATATATGATAGGATGAATGTAAAGCTAATGTTCTCCCATATAAACTATCACATAATTCACAATAAAACATTAAAAAAGAAAACCTTCAGACATCCCATGATCTGTCATCTAGAATACCAATTTGATTAACTTGAGGACTTCGACTATTCTGAAGTCATAATTATGTCAGAGGTCACAAATTGACGTGCCATTGGGTATAAGGCCTGCACATATGTTGGTTTGGCCCTCAACCTAATTTTATTCATTTGAATTAGTTGTCAACATTTAACAAATAAGAGCTTTCACAAAAGTACCCAGATTTCCAGCTTTGCCTGAAATATCAGAAGGTCTGAACTCTGGACTTGCATCCCCATTAATAACAATGAGTAGGTGGGGAAGCAGCAGTTGTTCCTTTAGGTAGACACTCTTCAGTTGGCCACAGTTCCTACCTGGGTCACAGGAGGCCTTTGACTTTGCATCCCCTGCTCTGAGAATATGCGTGTGAACTCAATATTGGCATCACAACTGTCAGGGGATGCGTTGGTGAGCCCCCATCACGTTACCAACTGACAAGCCACTTGGGAAAACCAAAGAGAAAAGGTATTGATTGTGGGCAGTGATTCTTATACTTTTAATATGCACATATGAGGTCTTGTTAAAATATAGATTCTGATTCAGTACATCTGGTGCAGAACCTGACATAGTGCATTTCTAAAAAATTCCCAGATGGTACAAATACACTGGTCCAAAGACCACACTTTGAGTAGGTAGGGACTCAAGAACACAGCCCTCCAGCCCTGAGAGTCAAGGTCCTTTGGATCTAACCTTTTGGGAGCTCATCATCTGATGAAACAGAGCTTCTTCTAATTGGAGACAGCTCTGGGTCAGAACTAGGCTGGAGAGAAAAATAATAACGTGCTGAAAAAAGATGATGCCTTCCATCATAAGTTTGATCAATTTCAGACTGAAGAAGTTGGTAGAATTCAATTTCATCATCACTGGAGTTAATAGTTGGTACGTAAATGTGGGTAATAGTGGTATTAACTGGTCTCCTTTGCAGGCATATGGATATTATACTATCACAGACAGCGTTGTGCTTCATGACTGATCTTGATATGTTGATATGTTCTTTTTGATGATGAATGTGACACCATTCCTCTTCAATTTGTCATTCCCTACATAGCATACCATGTGACATCAAATGCAAAATGGCCAATACCATCCATTTCAGCGCACTAAAGCCTAGGATATCAATGTTTATGCATTCCATTTCATTTTACAATTTCCAATTTTCCTAGATTCATACTTCCTACATTCCATGCTCCAATTATCAATGGATGTTTACAGCTATTTCTCTTCATTTTGAGTTGTGCCCCATCAGCAAATTAAGGTCCCAAGTGCTTTACTCCATTTGTGTCATCATAGTTAACTCTACTTTGAGGAGGCAGCTCCCCCCAGTCGCATTTTGAATGCCTTCCAACCTGGGGGGATCATCTTCTGGCCCTATATCTGACAATGTTCCACTGCTATTCATAAGGTTTTCAGTGACTAAATATTAGGAAGTAGTCCATCACTCCTTCTTCCTAGTCTGTCTTCATCTGGAGGATCATCTGAAACCTGTGGGTAACCCTAATGGTATTCAAAATATCCATGGTATAGCTTCCAGAATCACAGCAACACACAAGCCACCACAGTATGACAAACTGACAAGACAAGTAGGGACATCTGTACAAGGTGATCGAAAATATTATTTCTTGGGTCAGGTGCACCTCAGTCTTCAAAGTTAAATATTTGCTCTTTAACATGTTAAAGAAGTTTTGAGCAACAGATTTGCCTAATGCAATACGTCTTTTGATTTCTTGCCTGCGGCTTCCATGAGTGTTTATTGTAGATCCAAGCAAAATGAAGTATTTGACAAGTTTAATTTTTTCTCCACTTATCATGAAGATGTCCAGTGGTAAGGATTCTTGTTTTCTTCACATTTAACTACAATCCATACTGAAGGCTATGGTCTTTGAGTTTCATCAGTAAATATTTTAAGTCCTCTTTTCTTTCAGCAAGCAAGGCTGTATCATCTGCATATTGCAGGTTGTTAATAAATCTTCCTCTAATCCTGATGCCTTGTTCTTCTTCATATAATCCAGCTTCTCAGATTATTTACTCAGCACACAGACTGAATAAGTATGGTAAGAAGATACAACCCTAGTGCATATCTTTCCTGATTTTAAAATTATTCAGTTCTAACAACTGCCTCTTGGTCTATGTACAGGTTTACAAGAAATATTAAAGTTAATCCTTCAGGCAGAAAACCAACAGCAGACAATAACCTGAGATTAAGACACATATGACAGCATCAGCCAGATATCATCTATTTTACCATGAATGTATTTCATATGGTTCTTTTATCCAGAGTCTTCGTAACTCCAATGACTGGGTTGTTGTTATTGCTGTTAAGTGCCATGAGTTGGTTCTGACTCACAGTGACCCTGTTTAGGGTTTCCAAGTAGCAGCTAATAAGTGTGAACTGTTGACCCTGTGGTTTGCAGTTCAGGTTGATCCTACAGTGCAACAGCAGGGAACCAATGATTGGTATGTTATTGTGCCACCAAGCAGGTTCTGACTCATGGCAACTCTGTATAGGGTTTCCGAGGAACAATTGGTGAGCTTGACCTACTGACCCCATGCAAATAGGATGTAGGGATTTCTAACATGGAGACTGTGTTGTCATTCTGCTGAGTTTAAACTGAACAATCTCAGAAGCGGGAAAGGAGGATCTCAAGACCATCAAGAAAGAAGAGACACTAATGGATCATGTTTTTGGACCCTGAGATCCCTATGCATAGAAGCCGTGGTAGCAGAGGCAGCAGCCTGGAGAAACAGAGCAACAGGCTGGGAACAAGTAAAGCTGAGTATCTTCAGGTAGGGTTAAAGGAGCTTTATAACACTTGGCTGAGCAGGACAATGGTCACGGGGCAAAGTGGCTGAGGCCAAGGATGAGACGGAATCATGCTTACAGTATCGCTAGGACGAGGCGCTCCTGACTAGAGAACTTCTGCATCCTGAATTGCACCATGGTAACTTCCCTAACAAACCCTATAATCGTTAAGTCCTGGTTTTGAGTTCTGTGTGACCACTACAATGGATTACTGAAGCCAGCAGAGAAGTAGAGAGTACAGTGTGACTGGCTGGTGTCAACTACGGTAAAGAAGGAGGGTGGAGGCATGTCTGACCTCTTCCTCTTAGGAATCAGCCTTGGGCTAATTTTGAGTTTGATTCTCCTTCCCCTTTGTGAAATCAGAGATCAGACTCAGCCCTCATACCACTTTGTACCCATTCAAATCTCAAAAATAAAATGCAGCCATAACACTGAAACCATGGAACCAGAGATGTCAATCTATAAATCATGATGACTTCAAAACAAAAAGGGGAAGTAAATGGTAAACTTACAAAACTTCTATATGGAGATGAAGTCAAGCAGATATCAATATAGTAAAAACTGTTTTAAACTTAGGAAGTTGAAAGTAAATTTCAGAGTAATCACAAGTAAAATTAATATACCTACTCAGTGTGGCACTGTGGGTTAATGCGTTGGACTGCAAAGTCAGTTTGAACTGCAAGGTCAGTGCTTTAAGCTCACCAGCTGCTCCTTAGAAACCCTATACAGGGTTGTTATGAGTCTAAACCAACTCAACAGCACTTAACATCATTCATCAAAATAAAAAATAAAACACACACACAGAAATCATAGACTCAGTAAATATAAACTGTTGTTATTGAATAATGAAGGAAATTAAATGAAAAGAAAACCCAAATATTGTATGAGATCACTATTATAAAAAGACAAGAATAGGTTTACACACAAAAACTTTCTTTAATAACTACCAAAGATAAGAGGGAAAAATCACTAACCAGATAGCAAGGTAGTAGTGGTTGTACACTACTGAATTGGTTCCAACTCATAGTGACCCTGTACAGGGTTTCCGAGGCTGTAAATTCTTACTGGAGTAGAAAGCCTCATCTTTCTCTCGTGGAGCAGCTGGTGGATTCAAACTGTTGACCTTGAGGTTAGCAGTCCGATGTGTAAACCACTACACTACCAGAACTTTTATACTAGACAGTATACAAGTGTTAACTGTAGTGAAGGGTAAGGCAATACAAGAAAATTAGCACCAAGCAAAGGAAAACACTGAAAGCTATGCAAGAATAAAGGACAGCTACGCTATACAATCCAACACTCGTCTGTTAGTGTGTCGTACTGTGTTGGCTTGTGAGTTGCTGTGATTCTGAAAGCTATGCCACAGGTATTTTAAGTACCAGCAGGGTCATCCACGGTGGACAGGTTTCAGACGAGCTTCCAGACGAAGACAGACTAGGAAGAAGGAGAAGACAAACTACTTCTGAGTATTTAGTCACTGAAAACTTTATAAATACAAGAGAAACAATGTCGATATAGTGCCGGAAAATGAGCTCCTCAGGTTGGAAGGCACTCAAAATGCAACTGGGGAAGAGCTGCCTCCTCAAAGTATGGATTGGCAAAATGGCAGCATCAATGGGCTCAAATGTGGCACCATTTGTGAGGTTTGCCCAGGACCGGGCAGTGTTTTGTTCTGTTGTGCATAGGGTCACTATGTGTTGGTATCAACTTGATGGCACCTAACAACAACAACAACAACAACATGCTATATAACGGAGTCCTGGTGTGGCGCTGTGGGTTAACGCACTAGACTGCAAAGTCGTTTGAGCTGCACGGTCGGCAGTTCAAGATTATCAGTTGCTCCTTGGAAACCCTATACAGAGTCACTGTGGGTCAGAACCAACCAACAGCACTTAACAACAACAATATACAATCCTACAACAGTAATAGCAAACAATAATTTATGATACATAGGTAAATATCATGCTAAATAGGTAAAGGAAGGCATATATGCGAATATATATACTGTAGCATATATACTCATATATATAGTAAAGCACACAGGGGATAGGGACATAGTCATAGAAACTATATAGACAATGGGGATGAACTGCTAGACTTACAGGTTTAAGGTCTATAGTCTCAGGACACATCTAGGACAATTGATAAATTATAGCTTATAAAGATAATGTTCTACATCCTAGTCTAGTGGTTTGTGTCTGGGTCTTCAAAGTTTTCAAGGAGATACCTAGGAAGCAATTATAGGTCTCATCCAACCTGGAATAAAGCAGAATGAAGAAAACCCTCTAAATATTATAGCCCATATGAACCATACAGCTTCCTCTAATCTGAGACCAGAAGTACTATACAGTGCCTGGTTACTACTACCAATCATTCTAATCAGAATCATAGTAAAAAAGTTAGAAAGGGTAAAAAATGCAGAACAAAGTTCAATTTATTTTTTAAAAAGCCAATCGAAAACATTTTCTTTGTTTTATGTCTTCAAGTAGTCACTTTAAAGCTGCTAAAAATGTTTTGAGCTGACTTATTTAACTATTCCCCTTCTCCTGTCTTATTTAACTATTCCCCTTCCTACTAAAGAAAACATCTTGTTTCTATGCTTTTGTTGTTATAAGATAACACTATAATGAATGTCTTAGTGCTGTTTTGCTGTTACTGATTTAATCTTGTTAAGATGAATTCCCAGAAATAGAAAATTAGTTCAAATGGCATAGACATTTTTATAGTTCTTGATATATTAACAGGTCATTTTTCAATATGCTTATACACGGTTTTAAAAAGTCACCAATAAATCTGAACAAGAGCTTATTAATACTGAGTGGATTTTTACTGAAGTAGAAGATATAAAACAGTATCATAATGTTTCCTTTATCTATGCTTTTTTTCAATCTTGTTAAATGCTATAGAATTAGTTCTAACTTATAGCAATCCAACCCAATATGGAGTTTCCAAAGAGCAAATGGTGGGTTTGAACCACCCACCTTGTGGTTCACAGTCCAGTGCTTATCGTACAGTACCAAGAATATATGCCCAAATTTATTTAGCATCTAATTTCTAATTGTGTCTGATAGTGTAAAATGTTTGCTTATATCCAATGCCCACTTACCATATGCCTAAAAAAACTATACATATCTGGGAAAGAATTTTCCACTCCCTCAAAAATTATTTATCTTTGAAAATCAGATGTTTAGAATGTATAAACTAATGACATATTTCAAGGATTTCATTCCCAAACCTTAAACTGAATATTCCCTTTCTTCTTCTTCTTAAACAAGTACTATCTTCTGCTTATTGAAAGTTTAATCACAACAGTGTCTGAAATAGAAGCATTGTATACATTTAAAAATATTATTTTCAGAGTATGCCAGGGGGCTTTAGGGGGCTTCAACAGGTAAAGTGGAAAAATTCCATTACCTTATCATTCCAATTTTCCATGAACTTTTAAAAGCCCTGTCATATATACTAGTTCCTTCATCTAGATTTTTAAAGCCCTCTTAAGTAACTCTGACTTGTACAGTTCTTTGTGTTGTTGTTAAGTGTCGTCAAATCAGTTCCAAATCACAGCAACTCCGTATAGGGTTTCCAAAGAGTAGCTGGTGGATTGAACCACCATCCCTGTGGTTAGCAGTCCAGTGCTTATCCTACAGTGCCATAGCAGGACTCCATACAGTTATTTGGTAGCTTCTAAAACCCTACCAGCAGTTATTAAATACATACAAACACACAAGTTGGTATAAAAATAGATTATATTATAAATGTTTTCATTACTTAATTTCTTCTATATGAAATAAAATACTCAGAGCTTATAGACCTATTGCAATATAAAGAATGGAGTGCTGGTATGGTGCTTCGGAATAATGCGCCGGGCTGCAAGGTCAGTTTGAACCACAGGTAAGCAGTTCAAACTCACCATCCACTCCTCGGAAACTACAAACAGGATTGCTATTAGTCAGAACCAAGTCGAAGGCACTTAATAACAACAACTATGAAGAATAAAAAAAAACTGTTTATCCTGCTATAATTTATCTTATCTATGTGAACTGTATTTCATGAAAATTTATAATTCATTTAATATAAATGTAAAGGTGATCTATTATTACATTTATTAACATATATGACCATAAAGTTATATTTCTATAAGAATTTTTATATGCTTTATAAGAAGCTATATATAGTATACATAGCTTCATACCAACTTGCACAGCTTTAACAAACAAAATCACCATCCAGTTGCCATTGAGTCATTTCTGAGTCATGGCAACCCCATGTATACCAGAGAGAACTATACACCATCAAGTTTCCAGTGTCTGATTTTTCAGTAAAATGCCAAGCCTTTCTTCCAAGGAGTCTCTGGGTGGACGCAAACCTCTAACCTTGTGGTTAGCAGCTGAGCATGTTAACCATATTCATTACCGAATGACTCCAAACAAAATTAAAAGACAAATATCACTACAGTTCACAAAATATATTATTTATGCATAGGAGAAAAATAGCCAGAAATGAAACAAACCCCATTCCTAAAGTGAATCACTAGAACTTTAATAAGAAATAAATGCTAATTTAAAAATCCTGAAAATAACATAAAAATACTACTTAAAAGTAGCACTAAGAAAAAATAACCACAAATGATAATCTTAGTTCTTAAATGCCATTTGATATTAATTATAGTATCAAGTCATTTCCTTGAGATATTTATTATGCGCTACCCCCATCTATCCATATATTTTCAAAATCAACATTTCCTAAACATTTAGCAAATACTTTTATTAGGTACCATATATAAGCACAACTAAAAAGTGTAATGTACTCAATTAGGTTTAAGAAATTCTGAGCTCAATAAAGTTAAATAGCTGATTAACTGCAGAAGCACTCAAGAGCTTTTAACATAATAAAACCAACAAGAAAAGGTGTTCATTTCCCAGTACATTAACACTGGGTTAAATTCCAAAGCGCATCTGTCAATATGTCATATAGTGATAGCTTGTGTGTTGCTATGATTCTCGAAGCTAGGGTAACCAACAAGGTTACCCAGGGCGGACAAATTTCAGCTGAGCTTCCAGACTAACACAGACAAGGAAAAAGGAGAGATGCACTACCTCCGAATAGTCAGTCACTGAATACCTTATGAATAGCAATTAAACACTGTCAGATAGCACCAGAATACTGACTCTTGAAACATACTGAAGAGGACCAGAATACTGTTAGACATAGTGCTGGAAGGTGAGCTCCTCAGACTGAAAGACACTCAAAATACGACTAGGGAAGAGCTGCCTCCTCTAAGTAGAGTTCACCATGATGACTTGAATGAAGTAAAGCCCTCAGGACCTTCATTCACTGATGGGGCACAACTCAAAACGGAGTGAAACAGCTATAAACATCCATTAATAATCAGAACATGGTATGTACGAAGTATGAATCTAGAAAAACTGGAAATTGTCAAAAATGAAATGGAAAGCATAAATACCAACTTCCTAGGCATTAGTGAGCTAAAATGGACTGATATTGGCCATTTGAATCTGACAATCAAAATTGCATTTACTATGCAGGGAATGACAAATTGAAGAGGAATGGCATCGCATTCATCATCAAAAAGAACATTTCAAGATCTGTCTTGAAGTACAATGCTGTCTGTAATAGGATAATATCCATACACCTACAAGGAAGATTGGAGTCAGATCTGGTGTGGCGCTGTGGGTTAATGCGCTGGACTGTACAGTCGGTTTGAACTGCAAAGTCAGTGGTTCAAGCTCACCAGCCGCTCCTCAGAAACCCTATACAGGGTTGCTATGGGTCAGAACTGACTCGATGGCATTTGACAACAAGGAAGACCAGTTAACACCACTATTACTCAAATGTGTGCACCAACCAGTAAAGCCATTGATAATAAAACTGAAGAATTCTACCAACTTCTTCAGCCTGAAATTGACCAAACACGCAATAATTGATAATTACTGGTGACTGGAATGCAAAGATCGGAAACAAAGAGGCAAGACGAGTATTTAGAAAATATAGCCGTGGTGACAGAAACGATGCTATAGATCATATATAGAATTTTGCAAGACCAATGACTTCTTCATTGCAAACACTTTTTTTAAACACTATAAAAGATGACTACGCACTACTCACCAAATGGAATATACAAAAAGCAAATTGACTACATCTGTGCAAAGAGACCGTGGAAAATGCTCCATGTCATCAGTCAAAACAAGGCCAGGGGCAGACTGTTTTCATTACTTAATTTCTTTTACATGAAATAAAATCCTAAGAGCTTAGAGAGCTGCTGCACAATGAAGAACAGAGTCCTGGTGTGGAGATCATCAATTGTTCATATGCAAGTTCAGGCTGAAGCTGAAGGAAATTAAAACAAGTCTACCAGAGCCAAAATAGGACCTTGAACATACTCCACCTGAATTCAAATTAAATCAACATAAACTTTTACAAATGTTTTTTAAAGTATTAACTCAATCAGTAATGAAGTTATTTTTTTAAAAAAATTTTAAATACCTGACATTAAAGAAATTAGTCTCTGCCTGGCCTCATTTGATGCCCTTGGTGTACGAATTCGATCAATCCATTGATACTCCGGGTCTTCATTGACCACAAGTTCTTCTACAAATCCATGGATTATCACAGCTCTATAGCACTTTGGAATAGATGTTGCTGTTAAAATTCAAATTCAAATTTTAATTTAAATGTACATCCAACATCTTGCCATTTGGCTACATAATACAAAAACATCTTTTACTGTGATAATCACATATAATAATAATACTTCCACTCAAACAATCTTCTAAGATCCACTTTATTCGCAGAAATACTCGCTTTTTTATAAGCTTTCATGTATGCAGTAAATACAAGCTGTTTATAATTTAGGAAATAATTATAGACTATACTAAGTAGCGTTCATTACAAAAATTTAAAAACCAGGACAAAATCAGCCAGGTGATTATTACATAAGGAGGTAGAGGCAGATAATGAATCCAAACATCTTTTAATTATTCAAAGCCCTTCACAGATGTTCTTCTGTACACTACATACTACACAGCTGGTCTAGAACATCCTATTCAGTTTCTGATATAAACAATAGTTTCTAAGAATATTTGGTCATAAGGTTGACAGGTTCAGCAGTCAACTGTATTACTGAATTAGGTGGCTGTTGTTAGGTGCTGTCCAGTTGGTTCAGACTCATATTGACTTATGCAGAATAGAATGAAACCTTGCCTGATCCTGCGCCATCTGCTAAATTGTTGTTACATTTGAGTTCACTGCTGTCAAACACTGTCAATACACCTCATTACGGTTCTTCCTTTTTTTCACTGACCCTGTACAACTTTAACAGATTCATTTAATATACAGAACACCAAATGTCACTAGATTTAAGTAAGATCTGACCAGATTTTTAAAAAGGCGAGAACTTGAAAATGCCTATACCAACCTAGCCTCTTAAAATAAGCATTCAAAATATCACTGGGCTACCAAGGGAATGATTACCTATTCCAATACTTTCTCACCAATTTCAGGTTTTTAAAAACAATTTGAGACCTTGAAGCTAACTCAACTATTTGGAACTTTCCCATTTTACTAATCTAGTTCAGAAGTACATAGGTTTGACCAATTCAGACTGACACTTTCCAGAGTTCTGCAGGTTTCTGTATCTGTAAAAGCCTTTGTAATTTTGAACAGCAGCACAATGCATGTCTACAGTACTGTTTCTATCTTTCAGTGCCCTATATAAAGAGTAAAACATCACCAGATTTTTCTAGCACAAATTTATATCAACTTGCAAAAATTAGATACAATTTATTCTCCCATCAGATAAATATTCCCCAGAGGTAAACTAACAGCTTCTATGGTGACAAATGAGATGGTGGCAGAGACGATGGCATAGAGAGACAGAGCAGTGGGAGACTATGGGCCCATGAACTGAGAAAGGCAGTGTGTCTGCAGGTAGGAGTCTGGCTTGCAAAATGTGCCCTTTGGACATTTAAACGAATATATATTTTCAATGTGGTTGTACATTAAAAATAAAAAATAAAAAGGCAATAGAGGTAAATACTGTTAGCTGATGGCACATGGAGGAGACTGCAATCAATTCAATGGTTTGTTGACTGTAAAACTGATGATCTGCCCTGTATACCTTCACTCAATTCACAATAAAGGCTTTAAAAAAAAATTAATAGCTTCTAGAAAATTAAAAATTTGCTCTTTGCCATTTAACCAAATACATTAGTCTTCGATTTATCATATTTAGCAATTACTAAATTTCCTACTAAAGAAGCAATAAACATATTTACTTACTGCAAAAGAATTTGACTCCACATGATGACTGTCTAAAACGGTTTAAATCATTAAAGAGGTCTACTTTGACAACTACATTGATTTCTCCACGAATACCTACAAATTCAAAAGGAAAAAAGTTTCTACCTTAGGAAAAGAATGTACCATGAAATAATCAGGCAATAAATTCCAATGACTGAATTTAAAGTAATCTATTAAGCAGTAGTAAATGCAATCTTTGTTTCCTGGCTTCATTCTAAGTAGTTACTTTATTATATTTTTTCTGAAGCAGACCTGTGTACATTCAGAGATTAACTTTCATTTTTATTGTAAATTTCCACTTAATTTGATTCAGAACTAACTGGAAAGGCACCCCATTTAAACTGATGATGAGGATATTTGGTGGGCATTTTAGAGATAAATAACAGGTTGAGATCTAGAAATGAGGTTCTAAATGCAACATCTCCTAACACTCAACTCAGTTGGGTCATTTCTGCATTTCTACACTCATTTTAATAAAAGTTCCACAGTGTGTTGTTGTTAAGCACCGTGGAGTCGGTTCCAACCCATAGTGACCCAGCATATTTATTGTGTACTTTTGTTTATTATGATAAACTAACTAGTGAATAGCAGAATTAAGATAAAACTCAGGTTCTTAGGATTCCAGAGTCTATGCTTCTAACGATTACAAAAATTTGATTTAAACAAAAGAAGTTTTATTCATTCCAATGAACACAAATAAAGCTACAAATTCCAAGAACAGGTATCTCAGAAGTGCTCTCATAAATAAGACTGCCCAGCCCCTATATCTAAACATTTACTAAATATTTTCATTTGACTACCCTGACTTTGGGAGTCCTGGTGTGGCACACTGTGGGTTAAGGCACTGGACTGCAAAGTCAGTTTGAACTACAAGGGCAGCAGTTCACCAGCTGCTCCTCTGAAACCCTATACAGGGTCATTATGAGTCAGAACCAACTTTAAATTCACACTTAAGATGGAAGACTTTCTAAGAAAGGTGATTTTCTACTTTACCTATTAAAATAATGTTACATTGTTATCATTTTATAATAATAAACACACAAAAGGCCCAAACATATTAACCTATATTGCTGTTGTGTGCCTGCATGTCAGTTCTGATACATGGCAACTTTACAGGACTGAGTAAGACTACACCATGGAGTTTCCTATGCTAGAATTGTTAGGGTAACAGATTGCCTGATCTCTTTCCTACAGAGCCACTGATGGGTTCAAATTGTTGACCCCTTGCTATCACTCAAACACTTAACTTTGCACCACTATATTTAATATAAAATTTTTAGAAACTTCATTCATTCATACATTTACTGCCTTTTACCTAAGCCCAAATTAATTATTCAGGAGCCTCGTTTATAGATAACATACATTTAACTGCATTTTATTTCCTGATTTTGGAAAATACACATGAAAATTGAAGAAAATATGAAAAGGAAAAAAAGAAAAATAGATTATGATCCAAAAATGAAACCATCCAGAAAGATAACATTTTATATTATATTCTGCCATTTTATCCAATGATGACACATTCAAAGGGACTTCAAACATTCATGGAAAAAGTCCATTCATTATCTTTTAATTCCATTTTCCAATAACTTTTATAAGTTCTTGTATATATAATTTTTTGTTTTTAACAAAATTAACATCATAGTAACATATTTTATAACCTGAATTTTGTTAACTCATAAGATATCTGCTCAGGCCCATACACTATTAGGAATTTTATAAAAACATGCTTCTTCACCCTAACAGCAAGGTCTATGTATTTCCTAAGTACATCCTTCTTTTCAATTTATTTTCTATGATGTTGTTGATGATAAGTGCTGTTGAGTCGATCCCAACTCATAGTTACAAGATTTCTGAGGAGTGGCTGGTGAGTTTGAACCCTCAACCTTGAGGTTCAAACTGACTTTGCAGTCCAGTGCTAATCCTACAGCATTTAAATACTAGTAAATAACACAAAATGTAAATAAAAATTTGAAAAACATATCAGAGATAAGTCTCAGAAAAGACCTTATTTTCTTATAATAAGTGGTGCTGTGGGTTAATGCACTGGACAGCAAGGTTGGTTTGAACTTTATACAGGATCACTATGAGTTGGACCCGACTTGAGGACACTAAACAACAAAACTATTAACCAGGTAATTTCCAGGTGGGAAAAGTAAAATAAGAATAAGACAGTTGCCAGTTTAAAAAGAGTCCATTTGCTAATCTAAAGAGCCTTATACTTTTAGGCTATAAGTTTTCAAATTTCTTAATGACAATATCCTTCTACCATCTTAAAAATTAATGAGATTACCAACAAGTAGCACAAAAGTCTTTAAGGAGAAATTTAAAAAATTGTGATTTTTTTTATTCCTTACCATGTATAGTATCATAAATTGGGAACCATCCTGAGATGACTGTTGCAGCTTCACTATAGAGCAAAGGATCAATATCAATGTACACTTTACCAATAGCATCATTTGCACTGTAAGTATCATGGTCAAGGACTGTGATCTGTAGAGGTTCATCCTGTAAATCTTCATCATCCACCTAAAAGTATAGCTTAAACTTAAATCACATCATTTAAAATCTTTAATTTTCATAAAGAAAACCACATATATGACAAATAAAAGTGACTCGTATTTATGAAAATAATCTTTTAGCTTGATTGCCAAACACAAAGGTTGGAGGGATTAACTTACAAAAAGACATAACACAACTGAAGCGGGAAAAAAACGTATAGTTTATCTCTAGGCAAAAAGGTAGGGTGGTTAACACACATAAAAAAGATATATAGAACTCCCTTTTTTACATGTTAGCCTGTACTTTACTACTCTATGTATGGTATCAAGCAAAAATGTTTAAGGAATGTCATAAAAAGTCCACATGCTGATGATCCCAATGATACCAGAATTTCTAAGGACAATTTTGGAGAATAAGTTTAAGTAAAACAAATTTATATTAAATGTCTAGCCTCTTCCCTCTTTTAGTCACTCATTATCAAGCACCTAACAAGTACAGACACTGTATCAAACACAGGAACTATAACAAAGAACAAGCCAGAAAATGATTTTTCCCTATTCTAGATGCCATTCCCTAAATACCATGTTAAAAGAACTCATCATCAAATATTTTTATATTATAATAGCATCAGATACGTTATATTATAACTGTTGTCATTGTTGTTAAATGCCATCGAGTCAATTCTGACTCATAGTGACCCTGTATAGGGTTTTCAAGGAGCACCTGGTGAGTTTGAACCATCGACACTGTGGTTCAAACCAGCCTTGCATTCCAGTGCTTTATCCTTCAATGCCACAGCTACCCAAATCCACTGCTACAGAGTCTACCCTAAAGGACAGGATAGAATTGCTACATAGGGTTTCCAATGCTATAAATCTTTATGAAAGCAGGCTCATAACAGCCCTGTATAGGGTTTCTGAGGAGTGGTTACAGGGTTTGAACTGCCAACGTTACTGCTAGCAGTCCAGTACTAATCCTACAGCGCCATACCAGGACTCCATAGGAATACAGTGATGGTTGGGTGTATGCCACTGAATCAGTTCCAACCCAGAGTGACCTTGTATAGGCTTTCCAAGGCTATAAATCTTTGTTGTTGCTGTTAAGTCCTGTCAAGCTGGTACTAACTCACAGCAACCCTGGGTAGGATTTCTGAGGAGTAGTTGGTGGGTTTGAACCACCAACCTTGCAGTTCAAACTGACCTTGTGGTCCAGTGCTTATCCCACAGCAACATACCAGGACTCCTGTAAATCTTTTGTGGAGCAGAGAGTCTCATCTTTCTCCCATGGAACAACTGGTACACTTGATCTGCTGGCCTTGTAGTTAGCATACCAGCTCATAATCCACTACGCTACCAGAGCTCCTTATATATATATCTATAGATATATATAGTGTTGCTGTTGTTGTTATCGTTAAGTACCGTGGAGTCGGTTCCTACTCATAGTGACCCTGCACAGGGTTTCCGAGGCTGTAAATCTTTACGGGAGCAGAACGCCTCATCTTTTTCCTGTAGACCCGCTGGTAGTTTCGAACTGCTGACCTTGAGGTTGGCAGCCTGACTCGTAACCACTACGCTGTGCCATCAAATGGGTTTCGACTCTGTGATCCTTTAAGGGTTTCCAGGAGCAACTGGTGGGTTTGAACCACCAACCTGTGGTTAGTGTGTGTGTGTGTGTGTGTGTGTGTGTATATATATATATATATCCTGGTGTGGACCTGTGGGTTAATGCACCAGTCTGCAAAGCCATTTGAACTTCAAGGAGAGTGGTTCAAACTTACCAGCTGCTCCTTGGAAACCCTATACAAGGTCGCTATGGGTCAGGATTGACTCAACAGCACTTAACAACAACATATATATTGATAGATAGATAGATAGATAGATAGATAGATAGATAGATAGATAGAGAGAGAGAGTGTGTGTATGTTCTGGTGTATATATATATATATATATGTTGTTCCGTCAAGTCGTTTTGTTGTTGTTGTTAAGTGCATGGAGTCAGTTCCAACACATAGTGACCCTGTATATGGTTTCCAAGGAGCAGCTGATGGGTTTGAACTGCCAACCTTGTGGTTCAAACTAACCTTGCAGCCCAGCACATTTTATATGTTATGTAAATACATACATATGTGTTTGTATATGTATATATATAGAGAGAGAGAGCCCTGGTAGCGTAGTGGTTACGAATTGGGATGCTAATCTCAAGGTCAGCAGTTCAAAACTACCAGCGGTCCCGTGGGAGAAAGACAAGGCTTTCTGCTCCCGTAAAGATTTACAGCGTCAGAAACCCTATGCAGGGTCATTATGGTTCGGAATCAACTCGACGGCACTTAACAACAACAACAATAACGTATATATAGATATATGTTATTGTTGTTAAGTGCCTTCAAGTCAGTTCCAACTCATAGCAACCCTGTATAGGGTTTCTGAGGAGCGGCTAGTAAGCTTGAACCGGCAAACTTGCAGTTCAATCCCACCCTGCAGGCTAGAGCATGCACTACACCAGGGCTCCGTATATATGTATATATGTCATACTTTATATATATATATATATATATATATATATATATATTATGCTATATGTATAATATTTATATCAATGGCAGCTAACAACAACAAAAAATATATCCCTTCCCCTAACATTATAAGGTTCTATGCCAAATAAAAGGAGCTCTGGTAGCTTAGTGGTTATGAGTCAAGCTGCTAACTTAAAAGTCAGCAATTCTAAACTGCCAGCTGTTCTACAGAAGGAAGATGAGGCTTTCTGCTCCCGTACAGATTTACAGCCTCAGAAACCCTTACAGGGTCACTACTGAGTCAGAAACAGCTCCATGACACACCACCACCACCACCTAAACCTACTGTCATCTAGTCAATTCCAACTCATACTGACCCTGTATAGGTCATTTTTCTCCCACGAAGCGTGTGATTGGTTTGAATCTTGCAGTCAGTAGTACAGTCCTTACCCCACAGTGCCACTGGTCCCGATACCAAATATTGTTGTTGTTATTGTTGTTATGTACCGTGGAGTCGGTTCCGACCTATACAGAGCGACCCTGTATAGGATTTCTGAGGCTGTAAATCTTTACGGAAGCAGAAAGCCTCATCTTTCTCTCGTAGAACAGCTGGTAGTTTTGAACTGTTGACTTTGAGATTAGCAGCCCGATTTGTAACCGCTATGCATACCAAATAAATGACTGGAAATAGTTCATGATAAACAAAGGAGTTTAAAGTTTGTGAAAAACTTCCACTATCTTTAATTAATTTTCCATGAACATTTTGAAGCTCCCTCATGTATGTACAGCAAATAATTCAAACGGAGAAATTTAGGAATTGCAATGAAATACTTAAGGGAATTTAATAGATTAAATCAATTTCAAATCATTAAGCATTATAAATTATTAAGACATTCTTGAAAGTTCACAATGTTTACTATTCATAAAAAACGGTAGTCATATCATTTCTGGAAGAAAAGGGTAAATCTATATACACTCAAAAAATGCTGGCATTTAGAGTAGAATCCTGACCAAAAGGAGAAAAAAACGTTGTAATTTTTAAAATTAGAAATCAGTATTTCTAATTTTTATGGAATCCAGACTTTCTGGAGTCATTGAGGCTGGTGACCCCAAAACTATTACCCTATGGTAATCTTAGAATCTTAAACTGAAACTATCCCCCCTACAGTCATATTTAAGCCAAAAAACAGTTCAGCTTAATTAGTAAAGAATGTCTGCCTCAAGCATTATACTCTTTTAAATCATCTACATATCTTCAAATTGATACTCAAATGGTTAGATTAGATGGTTAAAGAGCAGTGAATTTATGCAAATGATGGTTGAAATAAGCTGGAAAAGAATAGCAAGATTTGTTGTACAGCTGAAAGAATACAGCGGTACTGAATTTTACATGTAGAAATTATTGAACAGGTATACGTTTGTTATGTATATGTATATTTGACATTCAAAACCTTACCTCAAATTTAAACCATTCCGAGTTCCACTGAGGGTTAAGTGACTTATGATAGACATCTGTTTTAAAGGTGGTATTACCAAATTTTACCTAAAACACAAGTAAGAAATAATTCAAATACATATATCAAAACATGAATTTAAGTACATTTTAATGTCAGCAAAAAAATAAGTAAATTGGGAGAAAGACTGAGTATGGAAGGAAATAAGGCAATTATTCTTTGACATAAAAGAGAAATAGATAAACTCAGGTCCGAGTAAGCTTACAGAACACACCTGGAACAAAGTACACCCACTGTTCTGACCTGACTAGCTCTACAGTGAAATTACAGATAATTGTGTCAGCATGGAGGAAAAAGTCAGAATTGTCTTCAGTAAACATGGGCTCATGTTTTTGCTGTTCAATGCCATTGAGTTGGTTACTGATATTGTTGCTTAGTTGATACAGGAAATTTTCTAGATTATTTAATACTACATATTTCTCTTTTTCTTATTATGCTATCATTCAGTTTTGGATTTATCAAGCCTGGTGTGGTGCTGTGGATTAATGCGCTGGACTGCAAAATTGGTTTTAACTACAAGGTCGGCAGTTCAAGCTCACCAGCCCACTCCTCAGAAACCCTAAATAGGGTCACTATGGATTAGAAACAACTCGACGGCACTTAACAACAAAAAGCATGGAACTAATCATTCGGCGTCTACGCAATCTGACTGGAGGGTAAAAAGAAGTTTCCAAATTACGTAAAAATATTAACAGTAACTTCTTATATGGTAAAGATTATGATAAACTCAAAAGTCAAAGAGAAAGCAACTGAGTTAACTACCAAACAAATATCTCACAAAGCTATTTTTTCTAATTTCTAAAGGGGGCAGTCTAACAAAACAGTAAGAAAAAAATTAACAACACAGTATAAAAATAGGTAAGGGACCTGTACAGACAATTCACAGAAATGGAAATACAGAAGTGTTTTAAATATATTTTAAAATGTCCACTCAGACTCAATTCATACTAAGAGAAATGCAAAGTAAAACAATATATTTTGCTCAGGTTGGCAGGATCAAAAGGTCTGAAGGCACTTTGTGGACAAAGTACTCTGATACTTTGTTGGTAGGAGTACAACTACAACAATGTCTTCAGAGAGCAGTTTGACAACATATGTCAAAATTGTGTGACACTGTAAGATAAGCACTGGATTGCTAACCACAAGGTCAGTAGTTCAAACATCCAGCCACTACTCAGAAACCCTATGCAGGGTCACTATGAGTCAGAACCAACTTAAAGTCTCAAAGACGTATGAACAATTAATGCACTCGTCTGCTAACTGAAAGTTTGGAGGTTTAGGTTTATCCAGATGTGCCGAAGAATAAAGGTTTGGCAATCTAATTCTGAAAAATCGGGCACAGTTCCACTGTGATACACAGGGATGGCAGAGTCAGAATTGACTCAGAACCATCTAATCTACCTTTAGACCATTCTTTCTTGGAACTTACCATACAAAGGTATCCAAAGGTAAGAATCAAAAGGCATATAGTAAAGTAGAAAAGGATGGGAAACACTGAATAGCCACCAATTTTGAATTGGTCTTTAATTATGATAAAGTCATTCAATACTGTTGTTGTTGTATGTGTTTGGGTCTTTTCTGCCTCAGAGAGACCCAACATGACATATAAAGATTCTGCAATCTTTATATTAGCATACTGCCACATTTCTACTGTGGTGGGCTCAAATCAGGACTTTCTATAGGTATCTTACAAGTTCAGTCAGAGCCCAATGAAGCAAAACAGAAATAGACCCAAATTTGTAAAACATGTATATACTGGAATGATATAAGAAACAGGAAAAATTATGGATCAATGCCCTTCTAGAAACTTAAGCCCCCTCTTAGAAAACAAAGAAGCATTGCACAGCAATCAAATCTCTTGACTGGCAGTCAGAAATCATGCACCAGTGTTGATCAACTGTGCCACTTTGAGCATGCGGTTTATGCGCCACACTACTGACAATAATCCAGTCTTCTGCACCAGGCTACTGAAAGGGCTCACGACTCCTCTTCCAAGTCTCCCATTCTAGAACTTCAACCCACATTTCTCGTTTGGGTAAACATTCCAGTACAACCACATTTTACAAAGTTGGGTCGGTTCTAATTTCACTGTGTCTGCCATGACTAAACCAATTCAAACTGGTTTGAAGTCCAGGCTCAAATCTCAGACTTATTGTTTAAGTTACCTAGTTCTTAATCACTGTACAACTGAGGCTGCTTAACACCATATAACACAGCACAAAAGAATGAAGCAGCACTCTAGCATTTACACGGAACCAGCAACAAGCTGCAACGTGTCTCTGGTGTACAATACAAGAGTGAGTCAAAAATTATCCACTCTCTGGTTATATTAAACACCCGTCCACATCCAGAGCTATTGACAACACTGAGTGTGCAAGTGAAATGATTCTATCGAACAGACAAGTAGCAGTAGATGATATGGCAAATTATCTGCAAATCAGCCATGGCTCTGCCTGTGAAATAATCCACAACTTGGGTTTCAAAAAGTCTGTGTGCAATGGATACCAAAATAACTCACAGAAGAGCATAAACAAAATTTGGATGGATACTCAAAAGAAGGTAAAAAGTTTTTTTAAAAAAAATTATTACTGATGATGAGACATGGATTCATTACTATGAGCCTGAGAGTAAATGGCAAAGTATGGAATGGAAACATTCGCAACTGCCAACCAAGAAAAAGTTCAAAAGTCAACCATCAAACAGGGAATAAAAGCAAATACTTTGAATGATGATGCACGGAGGAGATCGTAATCATTGCAATGAAATGATGGTGTAAAGCCGATGTTCTCCCACATACACTCAGTTCACAATAAAAACTTTTAAAAAAAGGTCAGCCATTAACTGGACAATTGATGCATACAGTTTTCCGGAATCCTCAAAGGTCAGCATTGGTAGGTCAGCATTGGTACGCTACCAGGAAAAAGGCTCAACAGTGCTTGTTATGTGAGATGCTTACTGAAGAGCTGGAGCCTAAACTTCGGATTAAATGCAGAGGCCTGCTATCCAAGGGCCTTGTGATCTTGCATGACAATGCACATCACACATCCACAAACTTCTCTGCCCACACAGTTAACACTCTGCAAAAACTTCCTTTTAAGGTGTTAAGGCATCCTCCCTATAGTGCTGATCTTACACCATTAAATGTTTACCTGTTTAGTCCCCTGAAAGCAGCCCTTTGAAGATGAAGATTCACCTCTAATGAAGAAGTGAAGACAGGGGTGCTTTTGTGGGGTGCATTCGTGGCTTGCAACTCAACCTAAAACATTTTTTAAATAAGGGAATAGGAAAGATGGTTGACTGATGAATAAAGTGTATTGAAAAGCAAGATTATGCCAAAAAATGTTGTATTTGTCCTTTCTAAAAGTTGATTAAAATCAAGTCTATAGCCAGAGTGCAGATAATTTTTGACTCACCCTCATATGTTTGGCATTCACTGAGGGGAAAAAAATGACAAAATATTATAAGATATTTAATACATGGATATTTATGCAAATTACTTCTAGAAATATATACAAGAAGAACAAGTTAATTATGTTTCAGTTCTGTCTATAAAACATTAAGGACATGTTGTTGTTGTTAAGTGCTATCGAGCTGGTTCTGACCCACAGCAACCCTGTACAAGGTTTCCGAGCAGCTGGTAAGCTTGAACTGCCAACCCTGCGGTTCAAAACAACTTTGCAGTCTAGCTTATTAATTAACCCACAGTGTCACACCATGAATACTTACTGTTTATCTAAAATTGCTTTATTTGAAGTAAAATGTTGTTAAGATTTTTAAAAGTCATTCAAAAGTCAAATATATTTAAGAGCTTTGGCCCAACTGCCAAAAAAAGACATGCCATTTTTTTAAGCTGTGTTTAGAATCATCTTCATTTTTGTCTCATTACAACACTTTTGTTATACTGTGCCTTTTCTTAAGGAAAGGAATGTTTGAGCAGAGTCAATTTTTCATTCTAAATATATTTAGGATCTGATAATCCCCAAACTGCATTAAACAAACAAGCAAAACACAAAATCTTAGAAAGAAAAAGGCTAATGTGTGTATTTTGCTAAAATCATGAAGATTTCATTTCTACTAAGAATCACAGTTCATTAAGTCTTAATTTAAAGGGGATTTTTTTTTACTCAGCAATTAAGTGAATGTCTGACCACAATGAACACTGATGGTATCCTTTAGTAAAATCATTACCTTTTCCCATTTATTAGTTGGATTACCTTGAGAAAGCTATTTAAAAAGGGGGGTGCTATTACCATTACATGAGATGATGCTTGTATAGTGACTTAGCAAATTCTTGTTATACAGAAAATATTCATTAAATATTATCAAATTTTTCACATATAATACACCTACGAAATAACACACACAGCACCAATCTGCCAAGGGATTGTGCGGTTTGCAAAAACATGTGTATTGTTTACATAAAAATACAGTAATTTCCTTTTTTCTCCTTGTTCCTTTTATACAACAGGAGAAATACAATTCGGCATTAAGAGGTTTGGGAATAAATGCAACTGTTCTAGTAAAGTATTTCAGTCAACTCGTGGAAGAAGACACACTGGAAAGTAGTCTAATGATAAAGGATCATCAGAGAAGAGGCTTTGAGGAAGGAATACAGAGTACTGGTGACTTTCAGCAAGTCACTTAGTAGAAGTTGGTATAGAGAGAATCTACTATACAGACACTTCTCCCTGTGTTTCAGAAAGGCCATGGTTAATCTGGTTTCCCCTTTGTTATTAGTTGCCAAGGAGTTGGCCTCAGGCTGATGGCAATCTCATGAACACCAGAACTAAATGCTGCTTGGACTTGTGTCTTCAGTTTCATATCAGGCTGGTTTTCAGAAGATCTCCAGGGCTTTCTTCCTGGAGGTTTGTCTTACTCTAGAAGCTGCCCTGAAATCTGTATCAGTATCAGAGCAATACTTAAGCCTCCACTGACAGACAGGCAACAGTTGCATATAAAGTGCACTGGTTGAGAATTGAACCTGGGTCTCCTGCATGGAAATCATGAGTTCTCCATTGAACCTCCACTGCATCCCTGGATCCCCGTTATCTAACCAAATTTATTGCCCACTTCTATTCAATAAGAACCCTCGCTTTGGTTTATAAATGTTCTATCCCTCTTTAATCTTATATAAGAACTGTCATATTTTTCTTTCCTCTCTCCCTAACTGAATTGTACCATCCTTCAAGATTACACAAAGATTTCAAGTCTATTCCAGGCTTCATCATCTTTTATCTCCCTTTTCTATAATCTTACGCAGTACTTACAGTCTACACCCCACCCTTTATTATACTGTAATCCTTTGTTATCCCTTTTTCCTGCATTAATTTGATAGTTTCTGCTTTATCATTCCTATTAGCACCCAAATATACTCTAGTATTTTATACACATATATACATATAAAACACTAAAAGCTACATACTCACAAAATACCACCTATTTCTCTTATTTCATAACCATAGTCTTAAGACTGTTCCCTGTACTTGTTGCCTCTAAGTCTCCACACCACTTATTACAGTGTAAGGCTTCCATCATCACTGCTAGCAAAATCCCTAATAACCTCCATGTTATCTAATCTAAGGATGTTACTGTTCTATTACTTAACTGCTCAGCTCCATTTGACAGTTGAGGGTTTCCCCTTTGTAGAATCCCTCTTTGTCTTCTGAGATATTACTTTCCTAATTTTTGTCCCACCCACTTAGCTATCAGCTTCTTTTCACACATTCTCTTCATGTCAAGTTTCCTCACAAATCTACCCCTCTCCTTAATCAAGGTTTGCAAAAGGAACAGAAAGGTGTTTTTAAGGTGGACACTAGTAACATTTAGTAAAGAAGGACCAGAGATGCTTGAGATTCAGCAAGACACTCAAACTTGTCCTATGTTACAAATTTCCAATTTCCCAATAGCTACGTAGATTTTAAACCCTACTTAGAACCTAACTCTAAATTACAGATAGTTTAAGGGGATTAAAATGTATTTAATTTTCAAAAAATACAACCACCATGTAAATCAGAGGTAACTGGGATTAAGAAATACCATAACAAGTGTTAAGTGCCTTCAAGTGGGTTATGACTCAAAGCAATCCTGTATAGGGTTTCCAAGGAGTGGCTGATGGGTGTGAACTGCCAACTTTGTGGTTAGCAGTCCAGAACATTAGGAATATTTAATATTGACTTGAAATCAGGCTGTATATTATCAAGTAGCTATCAATTCTTACGCACTAATAGCCAAAATGAATATTGCTCAATGTTCTGGCTCCTCACATCAATTTTTACTTGGCTTCTTCCAAGCTCTGGGTTATTACTTTCCGGGCCCTAGGCCTGTACTAATTTGCATGAGTTTTAAACTAATCATTAGATTTAAAAAGCAATTTTGCAATTTAAATCCATGGCACTTAATTGACTTCCTACCTCAAGGCGCAAAATTATCCAGTAACAGTTCATCAGACCAACCAGTCTATACAAGAGCAGAGAGCGCTTCAGTTGTGCTTTAGAACTTGTGTTGATGATGATTCCGATAATGTTACGCTAAAGATTGGATTTCCTCGCCTTGTACTAAGTCTCCAAGTGCCAATAAAGGACTGTGGACAGCACCGACATTCTTAAACCAGATCTCCATCACTCTAGTTGAAGAATGTGTGCGTTTGTGTTTCGGTGACTGTGCGGCCACGCCTTGGCTCTCCAGACTGACAGGTGGCCTGTTACAGGAGTCCTGACATCAGGGTCACCCCAGCATGCAGGGCAGGAAAAGCCTGCCGGTGCAGTGGAGTGTGCCACCGACACCTGCGAGCTGTGCACTCATGACACAGGCGGCAGTCTCTGCAGCAACCGTTCGAGGTAAGCCTGGACAGCCCGGCAAGCAGGAGGCAGTCGAAAGGAGACTAGGCTGAGGGACTGGGAGTGAGATGAGTGGGATCCTTCACAGAGCTTGGTGTTCCCTATATTTTGAGGGGCAGGACCTTGCACCAACCTCCACGAAGGCATCAGTCAGGTCACTAGCTCGGTCCATCACTGGCAAATGGCGCCCGGCCACGATTTTCACCTTCAGCTTCCCAGGCATCGTCTCAGCTTCGGCCTCTTCCTAGGCTCCTGCAGAAACAAACAAGAGAGTCTGCGCCGAGCGCCGACTGGGCGGGGGAGGGGCGGGAGCGCGCAAGGAGCGGCGCGCAAAAGCAGGAGCGCGCGGGATAACGACAGCGGAAGGCGCGCGCGGGGGGCTGGACAACCGCGCGAACTATCGCCACTCACTGTCGTAGAGAAGGAGGCGTCCCGCATGGACGCTGAGACCTCATTCCGGAGAGGCAGCAGGAGGAACGAACCGGGCGGATTCTCCTTCCCCTATCCCACAGTACTGGAAAGAGAAGCAAAACCCAATCAACATCTTGTTGATCCTCTGCTGCCCCTACGTGTGTTTCTCCTCCCCCAAAGATGGCGGCTCCCGGGGCGTGGAGGATGCATCGATAATTCGGCGCTCTGCCCACTTATCCCAGAGAAGTTAAATTCGCCGAGAAAAGATAAAGGGGGTGGGCCGGACTTCAAGGAAACTGGAGGGTAGGGAAATGGGTCGAGTACTGAATCATCCACCGAGTCGGAGCTGTAACACAATGTAGTGTAGTGCTGCATTCAGGCATTAAAAACTGCCCCCCTTCTCCCTGGGCGGCGCGGTGGTGCCGCTCAGTATTTATCTGCTGGTCGCCACCTTCCTAGCTGGAAGCGCCACATTTCTAAAGAGCTCTGACGAAAACACCTACCGCAGAGAGATGCCAAAAAAGCGTTCTTCAATCTGCCTTTGACAACCCGTTAGTGGTTCGTGAAATCAATTTAGCAGGTTTCTCCGTGGATGTGGGTGGTAGTTTTTGATTTATATGAAATAGAATAAGGAATATCAGGGGCATGTCGGGTAGTAGATTAAGTATTGTTTCGTGAAACTTGATTCCGTCATATACATGTGTACCGGGTCACAGATGTTACTGTGAGTGCTAGGCAAAAAAAAAAAAAAAAAAGGGGGCGGGGGGGGGCTATAACCCAAAAGCTAAGCTTGAAAGGAATTTGTATTGCATTCTTAGATCGTCTCAGTGTGCTGTTAAGCATCTACAATCATAAGGATAAAATCTACAGTTCTGGCCCGAGTTTAAGACCTCCTGTTAAGTGCCATTGAGTCGGTCCCAAGGCAAGTTGTTAAATGCCTTTGAGTTCCGGACTCTTAGCGACCCTGTATAGGGTTTCCGAGGAGCGGCTGGTGAGCTTGTACCGGCGACCTTGCTGTTCAAACCGATCTTACAGTTGCACTAAAGAGCAGCTGGTGGGTTTGAACCACTGACCTTGCTGTTAGCAGTCAAGTGCTTATCCTACAGCGTAATTATAGTCAACAAGAAATGAACTCGCTGAGCATTCATTAAATTTCTTTGTTGCTGTTAAGTGCCATTGAGTTGATTCTGACCCATAGCGACCCTGTATAGGGTTTCCAAGGAGCAGCTGGTGAGCTTGAATCACCGACCTTAAAGTTCAAACGACTGTAACTACCTAAAAAAATGAGTGCTGGAGGCACAGTGGGTTAAGCATTGTGCTGCTAACCTACAGATCAAGATTGGGTACCATCAGCCACTTTGTGGAAATCTAACTGGAGATCTTCCATAAGGGTTTATAATTTTGGAAACCCTATGTTGTTGTTGTTGTTAAGTGCCGTCAAGTCGGTTCCGACCCATAGCGACCCTGTACAGGGTTTCCGAGGGTGTAAATCTTTACGGGAGTAGAAAGCCTCATCTTTCTCCCGCGGAGCAGCTGGTAGTTTCGAACTGCTGACCTTAAGGTTCGCAGCCCTATTCGTAACCACTACGCTACCAGAGCTCCTTTTAGAGTAGTTATAATCTGTCTTTTAGGGTTGCTATGCTTCAGGAATCAACTCTGAATTTAAGCACATAAAAGCACTAACATGAGGCCTAATCTATCAGCTCAGACCACCAGAAAAAGAACTTAAAGTACACACAGGGCCTAACAGAAATATCTCCATACCAAATACCAAAAATCATTAACAGTACATTCCATATCAAATACCAAAGTCAACATTCACAATTCCCATGAAGAGTGTATAGCACTGTGATGATCCTGCTCACTACTGTCCAATGGCTTCTGATTCATAGAGACCCTAAAGGACAGAATAGAATTGCTCCCTACTGTGGTGCTGTAGGATCAGCACTGGACTGTGAACCACAATGTCAGCAGTTCAAACCAACTGTTCCTTGAAACACTATACAGGGTCACATGAGCCCACAACACTTAACAACAGCTAGTGTTTCCAGGACCATAAATCATTAGGAAGCAGACAGTCTTATCTTTCTCCCGCAGAGCTACTAGTGGTTCCAAACTGGAGCTTTCAGTTAGCAACCCAATGCTTAGCCCACTGCACCACCAGAGCTCATGGGTTAATAAAAAATGGAAAATCCTAAATAAGGTATATCAGGATGATCTTTAACCTCAGAAATACTGAACAGGTTAAACATTCTAGGCAATTGTGATCTAGAATTCTCTTTCTAAGGCAAAAGTTCCTTCTGCAACAGGAATATTGTCCTCATAATTGAAAAGCTGAACTCTTCCATAGAAGAAAGGGAACCACGTTTTCAAAATAAAACTCTAAGAGATAAAACTGAGTTTTTGGACTTGAGAAAACGTTGTCCACTCAAACTTTCAAATGATAGCAACCACTGTTGCCATGCCCATTTTCTTAGCTCCACGTGCAGCTTCTTGTGGAGTCTAGCTCTGACCTTGCCAAACACCACAGGTCTGTTCCATGATATATGCGATCAGTGTTGTTAAGTGCTGTTGAGTCGGTTTCAATTCATAGGGACGCTGTATCCGGTTCCCAAGACTTTTATAAATCTTTCCAGGAGCAGAAAGCTTCATCTTTCTCCCGCAGAGCTGCTGGTGGAGCTCAACTATTGACCTTGTGGTTTGCAGTCTAGTGCTATCTGATGGTTTGTTGTTGTATGTGTTGTTGAGTAGGTTCCAACTCATACAGACCCTGTATAGGGATTCTGAAGAATAGCTAGTGAATTTGAATAGAATTGACATAGCTTTTTTTTCTCCCCCACATCAAAGTTTTCATATATTACTACTTCATTTAAAGAAAAAAAAATCTAAAAAACCCCCAAAACATATAAAAATACTAGAGCACTAAAGTCTAGCAACAATTTTAATGGAAAATAATGCATTGTATTGCAAAATGTTGTAATGTAAGGAAATATTTGCAAATTGCACAATTAGAGGTTAGCAATCGGCCTCCTAATTAGTAGGCAGTCAGGTATTTGTACATGCATACCTGTTGCCTTAGGCTTCATCATCAGGAAATTATAATTAAGATACTTCCTGAAGGTTTGTTGTTTTTTTTTTTTAGTAGAATTAAGCCTGACTTCAGTTTAACTGTTTCCTAATAATTATCCTAGTTTGTTTTAATTAATGCAGGGAACAATGATGAATTTCCTGACAAATCTATCATTAGGATTTGGCTCCTCATTACCTTCGTGAGCTTCATACCTTGGTGTGATTCTGTGCGTTTTAGATCCTATAGTAATAGGTCAACATATCCAAAACTAATTTTAATTCTCTTTATTTACCCACAGGTGCAACAACTGTTATAGCAACAAAACAGACAAAAGTATTGGTCCTCTTCCACTACATTTCCCAATTCAAACAGGAGCAGCATCAATTCTCAATTGCTCAAACCAGAAATTCAGTGCACTAGTTTAGACCTCAGGGCACATGGTAGCTCTGTAGGATAAGCACTGGACTGAGAACCACAAGGTAGGAAGTTTGAGCCCACTAGCCCCCTCCATGGGAGAAAGACGAGTCTTTCTGCTCTGGCAAAGAATTGTTGTTGTTAAGTGCCATTGAGTCATTTCCTACTCATAACAATCCTATGTAGGGTTTTCGAGGAGTATCTGGTGAGTTTGAATCGCTGACCTGGCAGTTCCAACAACCTTGCGGTCCAGTGCTTATCCTTCAACACTATACCAGGACTCCCAGGATTACAACCTTGGAAGCCCTATGTAAGACCGCTATGAGTCAGAACCAACTAGATGACACTTAACAACAGGTTTAGACCTCAGAGTCTGGTTTAAGTATAAGGGTGGTTACAAATGAAAACCTGGATTTAGTTCAGTTACTTTTGCCTTGATTTATTCCTAATGCAGCAAATTAGCTGTGTAAAGAGAGAAAATGACATAATTAGGCATTTGGTGGTGGTGGTGTGCCATGGAGTCAGTTCCAACTCATAGTGACCCTGCATAGGATTTCTGAGGCTGTAAATCTTTATGGGAGCAGAAAACCTCATCTTTCTCCTGTGGAACACCTGGTAGTTTCGAACTGCTGACCTTGAGGTTAGCAGCCCAACTCATAACCATTACATTACCAGAGCTCCTTAAGTAGGCACTTAGATTCATTTCCCCATTGCTTCCCTTGTATCGCATGAAGGCATTGCAAAAGTTCATTGAGCATAATGGCTATAGTGAATAAGATGCTCTCCAGATTGGAAGATTATTGAAGTGGAACACTTTGATTTTTATCAACATCCATTAATGCATTCAATGAGCCACATTTGTTGTTATGTGCCGTATTCCGACTCATAGCAACCCTGTACAGGGTTTCCGAGGCTGTAAATCTTTATGGGAGCAGAAAGCCTCATCTTTCTCCCGTGGAATGAGCCACATTACCTAGGCATAATGTACAAATTATAGACATTGAGTTTCATACTAACACCAGGACAAGTTCCTCTTATTCTGTTTGTGTCTGTACTGCAATGTTTAGAGGTTTTCCATTTGTGTCTACTCAAGGCCTTTGTAAAACAATCTAGCCACAGTTGGCAGTTATCCTTGCTTCTTCCCTGTTCCTCACCACAGTACACCCCACATCAAATTAATCACCAAGTCCTATTGTTTACAACTACTCAAGTCCACAAGTTACATCACTGTATTCATAAACCACCATTATTTTTTACCTGGAACACTGATAAGCAGTTTTCCATGCTTGCTCGCCTCTTTTCTATTCAACATAAAGGAGTCAAGGTGGTCTTTTTAAGTAACTAACTTGTTTGGATCAATCTTTTACTGCCATTTTTAACTAAAGATCAGAAGAGATACCCAATTTTTTCGCTTTATAAAGAAGTATATGAATGTTACAAAATTTAAGGTATAGAAATCAACCAAAAGTGTGTCTTTCATTTTATTTTGCCTTGTTTAGTGTGTTTAAAGTCCAACTCTATGATTTTTCTACTGTATGTTAACAACTAGTGCCAGAATATTCCACTTCATTTTACAATGATCTATCAATGGAAATAAGTCTCAATTCACCTTATTTCACCTGACCCTTAAAAGTTTTAAGCCCAAGAGACTTCTGGGGTATGATACCAGAGTGGCAGACACATTAAGCAGACTCTCTACAACAAGGACAGGTGAAATAAAGTGAAATCCATACAGATGATGATCCTGGAACCCTGACTTCCAGAGTTTAGAACAGAGAGGTAGATTGAGTATGGACTGGAACAGGGAGCTGAACAGGGGCAGCAAGAAAGAAGACAACAGGCAGCCTGTCTAACCTGGAGTGCCAAGACCATCTTGAGCTTTTATGGGCAACTGTCAGTATAGCAACCTGGAGGCATAGGACAAGGCTGGAGATGGTGACAAGAGGACTAAGATTCTCCCTTGTTCTCCGTGCCTGCCTGATGGCAGCAGGCATGGCCAGTCTGCGCCCTTGCCAACCCAGCAGCCAGTGGCACCCCCTCTTCCACAGCCTGTCTTTGGCTTGGTATTCAGTGATAGACATTCCACCTCCACATCTGGATGCACTTGAACCCACCCTGAACTACACACTACAAAACAGTAAACAGAGAACTGCGTTCACACTTCCAGCCTACCATATCCACCAGGAGACAGGTGCTTAAGAACACACCAACATAAAAATCATAAAATAAATATAAATACAATGTCACCACAAAGTCTCTGAGATAACAATTTCAGCTTACACTAAGAAGCAAGACAGAGTACCTCAAACAAGTGGCCAAAATACAGTCAGAAAATATAACACCAGAAATGATATTGGAACTACTTAAGAAATTTTAAAGAATGATATTTCGCTACCTTCAATGGAGTCAGAGAATGACTGAAAAAAAAGATGAAATCAAGGAACACATAGACAAAACAGACAAATCCAAAAACACACTACTAGAAAAACATAACATTATAAATGACAAATTATAAAACATACAAAAATGGCAATTAGCCCTAAGATAAATGTTAAGACATCAGAAAGAGATAATACATTGAAAGTACAAAGAGGTAGAATTGAAATAATGGAAGGCCAAATTAGTGAGCTTGAAGACAAATCTCTCAATATTCATCTGCTAGAGGAACAATCCCACCACTCATCTGTCAGTTTGTTGTACTATGATGGCTTGCATGCTGCTATGATTCTGGAAGCTATGCTACCAGTATTTTAAATACCAGCAGGGTCACCCATGGTGGACAGGTTTCAGATGAGCTTCCATACTGTGACGAACTAGTAAGAAGGAGACAACAAAGTGCTTCAAAATATTTAGTCATCAGAAAATCTTATGAACTGTCAGCGCCAGAATATTGAATACTGAAACATGAATAGGACCAGAATATTGAGTATTGAAACATGATTAATAGCTTCAGTGCTGGCAGATGAGCCCATCAGACTGGAAGACACTAAAAATGTGACTATGAAAAAGTGGTCTCCTCAAAGTAGAGCTGACATGACACAAAGGGAGTAAGCCTTCAGGACCTTTATTTGCTGATGGGGCACAACTGAAAATGAGCAAAAACTACTATAAACATCCATTAATAATCAGAACATGGAATGTATGAAGTAAGAAACTTGCAAAATAGTAAGCTGTCAAAAATTAAACAGAACACATAAACATCAATATCCTAGGCATTAGTAAGCTGAAATGGACTGATACAGGTCATTTTTAATCTGAAAAACACATGGTTTACCAAGCCAGAAATGACAAATTGAAGATTGTCACTGTATTCATCATCAAAAAGACCATTTCAAAATCTATCTGGAAGTACAACATTGTCTGTGATAGGTTAATATCCATATGCCTACTGTTAATACAAATACTATTCAAATTTATGCACCAGAATTGCCAGAAACTCAAGCCTGATTCAGAAGAGGGCATGAATGTTTGCTGAAGCAGAGAATACTGTGGTAAGTAATTGTGCAAAGATTTTCAACTGCGTTGATCATGACAAATTATGACTAACATTGAGAAGATGGGTATTCCAGAACTTGTAATTGTACTTCTTGCTCTATGTACAGGTCCCTGATGAACACAATCAAGTGTTCTGGAATATTCATTCTTTGCAATGTTATCCAGAGCTTGTCAGAATCCACACAATCAAAAACATTTCCACAGTCCATAAAGCACCAAGTCTGTTCCACAGTTTGACCCAGCCTTATTTTGGCTGATGATATTGAGCTCTACAGTCTTGTCCCACAGATGTAGTCAGTTTGATACCTTTGTATTCCATCCAATGATACTCATGTGTATAGTCAGCTGATATGTTGTTTTAAATGATTTTTGCAATGATAAGTCATTAAGCTTGTAAAATTCTATTATGTGATCTCCAGCATCGTTTCTATCACCAAGGCTATATTTTCCAACTACTCTACTTTCCTCTTTGTTTCTAATCTTTGCATTCCAATAACCAGTAATTAATATATCCTGATTACATATTTTATCAGTTTCACACTGAAGAAGTTGGTAGAATTCTTCAATTTCATCATCACTGGCTTCTGTGGTTGGTGTGTAAACTTGAATAGTAGTAGTATTAACTGGTCTTACTGGTAGGCTTATAGATATTATCCTATCAGTGACAACATTGTACTTCAAGATAGGTCTTGAAATACTCTTTTGATAATGAATGCTATGCTATTCCTCTTGAATATATCTTTCCCAGCATAATAAAACATAATTATCTGATTAAAAATGACTAATACCTACCTGTCCATGTCAGTTCACTAATGCCTAAGACATCGATATTTGTGCATTCAGTTTCATTTTTGACAGCATCTAACTTTCCTAGATTCATACTTTGTACATTCTATTTTCTAATTATTGATGGATAATTGCAGGTGTTTCTCCTCATTTTGAGTTGTGGCCCATCAGCAAATGAAGGTCCCAAAAGCTTTATTCCATTCTCATCATCACAGTCAACTCTACTTTGAGGAGGTAGCTCTTCTCCAGTCCCATTTTGAGGGCATTCCAACCTGAAGGGTTGGAAGACTGGCACTATATTTGATGGTATTTAGGTGCTTGTTATTCATAATGTTTTCTTAATGTGGCACTATATCTGACAATGTTCTGCTGCTGTTCATAAGATTTTCGGTGGCTAAATGTTCCTAAAGGAGTTCTGGTAGTGT
>NW_006408616.1:1813804-1821452 GCF_000296735.1 Chrysochloris asiatica
AACACTTAACAACAACAACAACTTATTATCACAGCTCTGGTGTGGCGCTGTAGGATAAACACTAAACTGGTAAATGCAAGGTCAGCAGTTCTAACCCACCAGCCACTCTTAAAACTGACTCAATGGTATACATTAACAACATATTACATTTATGTAAGAAATAAGGAGAAACTAGATTACCAGTCCAGTATTTATCCTATAGCACCACATTAGGACTCCAAATGTAATATGCTGTGTATGAATTTTTGCACTTGCTTTTTACACTTTACAAATTTTCTAAGAAATCACTTCAAATCAATTCATAGAGCGCTTGTGTCTTTTTTTTTTTTTTTTTTTTTAAGCTTCATTGAGTGTATGTACTTATAAAGAGTTCTTATTTCATGTTGAGCAGGATTCAAAAACCACTGGAAAATTCTAAGCAGAGGAATGATATAATCTGAGCTATCTTTCAAATATATCACTGTGATGCTATATATGCAAAATAAACTGGGAGGCAAGGACCGAAGCAGGAACTTAGTGTTTTATTTGTCCATTGCTGCATAACAAACACCCCAAAATGTAATGTCTTAAAATAACACCAGCTTATGTACGATTGCTCACAGTTCTGTGGGTTAGTTGAATGGTTCCTTTGTCTATTATGCTTGGCCCATTCATGCAGTTACGTATCAGTAAAGGGTCAACTGGACTGGAATGTGGTTTCACTCAGAAGCCTGGCCATTTGCCATTGTCTGTCAACTGGGAGGTCCCTGTTCTCTTCCTCATGGTCTGTCCTCCTGTGGTAGGATCGCTTGGCTGTTACATGGTAGTTTCATGTAGCATTTTAATAGGGCAAAGGCTGTCTGCTGGTTGTTGTTAAGTGCCATCCAGTCAGTTCAGACTGAGAGCAACCTTGTGTAGGGTTTCCATGGCCATAAGTCTTTGTGGGAGCATAAAGCCTCATTTTTCCCAGCGAGTGGCTGGTGGGCTCAAACCAGTGCTTATCCTCCAGAGCCACAGTGCTCCCTAAATATTGCTACAGTTAGGAAAAACTTAAGTCTTTATACTATTTTAGACTGGCTGGGTATATTTCAACAAAGCAGCCTGCCTAAATAAGTCCCAACAGAAGACACAGGCATCTCAGTATCAATGCTGTGAAACAGCTGCATTTCCTGCCACAGGCCGATTACTATGATGTTTTTGATAATTTACTTCAAAAGTCAAAGACTACCAACAGGTTTTTAAATCAGAAAGAAAAAAGACAATGAAAATGAAAATTTCAAGTGTGTATTATAGACAGCAGTAGGAATCTACTCATATATGGTCATTTTTTTAGGAATAGGTGAAAACACAAATCTAAGTAACTGTGAGCAAAAATGATTTCAACTGAACGCAGCTCCAAGAGCTAATACATATGTAAGACTTGACAGGAAAGAGACATTTTAAAATTGTTATGTAATGCATAATTAAGTTCATATTTCTAGAATTTGAATTTCTAAAACTCCTCTAAGAACTTGGAACTTTAAACCAAAATAAAAATTTTTTGATAAATTTGACTTCAACTCTAGTAAGACAAATCTAGATCTGAATGCTAGCTGGACATTTTCTAGCTACTAGCTAAAATGTCTTTTGATGTATCACTTCATTAGTCTAATCTTCCGATCTCATATCTATAAAATAGCAAGGGGGGACTTAAAAATTCTAATTCATTGATTAAAGGTTAAATATGTAGAGATTTAGCACAGGACCTGGCACATAATGAGTGCTCAATGAATAAATAAGTTTGCTATCCTATCTCATCAATCCAAAATGCACATTTTCTGACATTCCGACATCATTGAAATTTGGATGTGCCCCATAATTGTTGACATATCAGGGCTTAATTGGAGTCCTGGTGGGATGTTGTAGGATCAGCACTGGACTTCTAATCACAAGGTTGGTGGTTCAAACCCACCAGTCGCTCCTTGGAAACCTGGCACTAAACAACAACAACATGGTTTAATTGGCAAAGTTTTTCTTTCTTAGTGCCATATAAAATAGTGGTGCATATTACAATAGACAGAATCTTCTTGTTGTTAAGTGCCGTCGAGTCGGTTCCGACTCATAGTGACCCTGTACAGGGTTTCCGAGGCTGTAAATCTTTACGGGAGCAGAACGCCTCATCTTTCTCCTACGGAGCGGCTGGTAGTTTCCAACTGTTGGCCTTAAGGTTCGCAGCCCGATTCGTAACCACTACGCTACCAGAGCTCCACAGACAGCATCTTAGATTAAATAAATTATGGTATTAAATAGTGATATTAAAGCCATATTCCCTACGTGTTTAAAGATTATTCTAAATATATGAAAACCAGTTTGTGACTGGAAACAAATTCAAAGTCTGAGCAAAATCTTTCTTATGCATCACAAACAGAACAGTTTTAAAACAAATGAATTTTGTGAAACTGGTTTATCAACTCTATTGTGGTGTAAAACACATGGGAGAAAACCTAACCAATCATCACACAGTTGTTGCCACATTAAAAGGTACTTTTATCAAACTTTGAATATAAGAACATACAAATGCTTCTAGGATCAGGTCTACAGTAATTGTGATGCTTTTCCACTTAACTGTTAAAAAATTCCTTGTATCCCATGATTTTTTCTGTCCCAGATACGGTATGATGACAGAGAGGAAGAGGCTAATTACAACAACTCTCTAAGCAGTTTTTGCTATCCCTTCTTTCCAATGAGAGATTTGGGTATGCGAGGGATCACACCACCCCCAGCTAAGCGAATCCAACTCTTCAGCCATGTACTGTGAGCTGCAAGTGCCATTTGCTGTTGAAGTCTCTAAATTATTTGCAAAGTTTAAGAAGTTTATCCATGATCCTTGCCTAGTGACTACTTTCATTGTAAACTGCTCTTCTCTCTTAATAACTACGATGTTGTTAGCTGCTGTCAAGTTGGCTCCTGAATCATGACAACTTCTTGATGTGAAGACTAGAGCTGCTCTGTAGGGCTTTCTTGGCTGGAATGTGTTTGATAGACCTTTCTTCTGTGGGGCTGCTGGATGGTTTGAATAGCAGCTGATCACAAAGCACTTGCTATACCCAACTTCTTCTCTTAGTTCCTAAGATGGCATCCAATGAGAACTTTTTCTTTGTTAATTAGAATGTTGAGAAGTGGTGTGTGGATAAATATTAAATATAATCAAATATCACAATGCACTTTTTTCAGCTACCATGGAGTCCTGGTGTAGTGAATTGAAGTAGGATAGTGCACTGGACCACAATGTCAGTTTGAACCACAAGGTTGGTACTTCAAACTCAACAGTCACTTCTTGGAAACCCTATACAGAGTCGCTATGAGTCAGAACTGACCCAATGACACTTAACAACAACAATGAGTATATAGCAAATCTCCATTTTTCACTTATTTATTCCATTCTGATACTAGCTACCCATGCAGCACTTTCCCTCTGAGTTAGGTCAGAACTCACAAAACCAAAGGGCAAAATCCTCTAGATGACCAAGTAGGCCTAAGACTTCACATACCAGCCATAAGTTTGAGAGTCTCCATGACACCTGCACTTCTGTCCTATTGTTACTGTTAAGTGTTGTCCAGTTGTTTCTGATTGATGGTGACCCAAGGAGCAGCTGTTGTTAGGTGCCACAAGTCAATATCTGCTCATAGTGACCCAATGTACAACAGAACGAAACACTGCCTGGTCCTGGACCAGCCTCACAATTGTTGTAACACTTGAGTCCATTGATGCTGCCACTGTGCCAATCTATCTCGCTGGGGGTCTTCCTCTTTTTCTCAGACTCTCCACTTTACCAAATATGATATCCTTCTCTAAGGACCTGCTCCCTTTTGATAAGATATCCAAAGTATGAGAGACGAAGTCTGGCCATCCTGGCTTCCAGGAAGCATTCTGGCTGTTTTTCCTTAAACACAGATTGGTTTGTTCTTTTGTCAGTCCTTGGTACTTTAAATATTCTCCTCCAACACCACAGCTCAAATGCATTAATCCTTCTTTGGTCTTCCTTATTCACTGTCCAGCTTACACATGCATATGAGATTATTGAAAATACTATGGCTTGGGTCAGGAGCACCTTAATCCTAATACTGACATTTTTGCTTTTCAACACTTTAAAGAGGTCTTCTGTTTGTCTAATGCAGTATGTCATTTGATTTCTTGATTGCTGCTTCCATGAGTGTTGATGGTTGATCCAAGCAAAATGAAGTCTTTGACAACTTCAATCTTTTCTCCATTTATCATAATGTTATTTGTTGGTACAGTGTTGAGGATTTTTGTTTTCTTTACATTGAGGTGCAACCCATACTGAAGTCTGTGGTCTTTGATCTTCATTAGTAAGTATTTTAAGTCCTCTTGGCTTTTCACGAGCAAGGTTGTATCATCTACATATCACAGGTTATTAATGAGTCTTCCTCCAATTCTGATGCCATTTTTTTTTTTTTTTTTTTCGCATAATCCAGCTTCTCAGATTATTTGCTCAGCATAAATATTGAATAAGTATGGGAAATTAATACAACCCTGGCACACACCTTTCCTAATATTTAACCATTTGGTGTTCCCTTGTTCTATTCAAACAACTGCCTTGTGGTCTATGTGTAGTTGCCTCATGAGCACAATTAAGTGTCTTGGAATACTAATACTTCGAAATGCTGTCCATAGCTTGTCATGAGCCACACAATTGAAAGTCTTTGCATAGTCAATAAAGCACAGGCAAATACCTTTCTGGTATTTTCTGATCTCTTCCAAGATCCATCTGACATCAGCAGTGAGATCTCTCATTACATGTCTTCTTCTGAATCTAGCTTTAACCTCTGGAAGTTCTCTGCCAATGTACAATTGCAGCTGTTTCTATTGTCTATGTAAAACTTTACTTGCATGGGATACCAGTGATAATGTTCAATAATTTACATATTCTGTTGGGTAACTTCTCTTTGGAATGGGCACAAATAAACGATTGCTTACAATCAGTTGGCCAGGTAGTTGTCTTCCAAATTTCTTGGCATAGATAAGGAAGTGCATTCAGTGTCACATGAGTTTGTTGAAAGATTTCAACTTACATTCCACTTATTCTCAGTGCCTTATTATTTGCCAATGTTGCCAATGCACCTTGGGCTTCTTCCTTCAGGATCTTTGACTCTTGATCATATACTACCTTTTGAAATAGTTGAGCATTGACCATTTCTTTTAGGTACAGTGTCTCTGTGTATTCCTTCCATCTTCTTTTGATACATTCTGCATCATTCAATATTTTGCCCTTGACCATCCTAGAGAAACTCAAAGTATGTTCCTTTTCACTGTTCTTTGAGATTGCAGAACAAAGAGAAATCTGAAGGGTCAAGATCAAGGCTGTAGGGTGGATGAGGTAAGGTTTCCCAGTGAAATTCTCATAGGACAGCCTTTGCTACCCTTAGAGAATGAACAAGTGTATTAAAATATTCCTTAACATGACTTTCTTGACCTTTTTCTCATCAATGCAGTTTTTAATTTTCTTAAAACTTCTTACTAGTAAGTTCTGTGCTCATCTTGAGTCCCTCAGTAAAATCTATCTACATTACCCCTTTGGGAATGAGTATCTGGCCTGAGAGGTCTGAAGACCATAGTCTTGGGCTAGAACTTTGTCAATTGGCATTACATAGTCCATAGAGATAATTTTCTACATCCTATTTTACGAATCAGGCTTCTAATCTCATGGCCAGCAGTTCGAAACTACCAGTGGCTCCACGGGAGAAAGAGGAGGCTTTCTACTCCCATAAAGATTACAGCCTTGGAAACCCTTTACAGGGTCACTATGGGTCAGAACCGACTGCACAGCACATAACAACAACTTCAGTGAATAGTGTCTGGAATCATAAAGCTCATGAGCAACCATCTAACTAGCAACTATTACCTATTATCTTTAATATCTCAAAGAAATAAAAGTGATGAAAATTGAAGATAACTTGCAATCAGTTCAACCAGTGAACTATTGGGCTGCATGAACATCAGTCTCCACTACCCTGAAACCAGAAGAACTAGATGGTTCTAGCCTACCACTACAAACTGCTCTGAAAGAGATCTCATTAAAAGGCACTGGTTAGAGTGGAAGAGAATGTAGAACAAAGTCAAATCATTAAATGAAGACCAGACTTATTGGTTGGATAAAGACTGCTGGAACCCTAAGACTATGGCCCTTGGTCACTTTTCAGATCTGGAACTGAACTCAATCCTGTGGCTCAATTTTCAGCCAAGAAATAAATAGATATATAGAGGGAGCAAGAGCAATAATGAAGTGTGTACATCACAGAATGGTTAACCATTTGCAATCAAGATGGCAGCATTTGCCTAAGGACAAAATTCAGAAGGGTGAGAAAGGAAAGACGAATGGAAAAAAGGAACACATGGAGGATGTGGGATAAGTAATGTTGCATTGAGTACATTGCAACCATTGAGACTGAAGGAAGTGTATGATTTATTGATTACAAAACTGATGAGCTTCTATGTACACTTTCATTCAAGAAGAATAAAAAGTTAAAAAAAAAAAAAAGATGAGTTCTACTTGTTAAAAAAAAGGAATAATAAGATTATCCCTTTGGAATGAAAAAACAAAAAACAGTCACCATAATCTTCTTAGCTGACCTGTCTACCTTGAGCAGATGCCCTTGGAAACCACTGTTTTAAATAGACCTTGCTCTCTGGATTGCATTGGTAAATCCATCTGGTCCCTGACTGCAGTTCATTCCGTAAGTCATCTTTATTAGTTTCAATCTTACTTAAAAGACTAATGGAAAGATCAGCTCTTTGAGTTAGCTGATCTTTACACAATGCTTTTGCACCCATAGCTCTGAAACTGTCCTGAGGCTAAGACAATCACTTAAAATTTAAATTGCCAAACTATGTGAGATCCTCACTTCAGTAATTATCTCATCAATGGTAATTCTATTGTTTTCTTGCACCAGCTTCTTACTTTAGACACAAATTCTTCATTCTTTGAGGTCGGCAGTCTACCCTCTCTTGGTTTGTCTTTGAGATCTTCCCAACCTTCTTTCTTTTAAAAACTTTTTATTATGAACTGAGTGAGGTTTTACAGAACAGATCAGTTTTATATTAGATGAATCATACACTTCGTTTCATCTTTATGATTGCAGACCCCTCTATGTAACATCACTTATCCTATATCCTCCTTGTGTATATTTCCATTCCTCCTCTTCCCAACTCTTCTGAATTTTGTTCTTAGGAAAAAGTTGCCCTATTGAGCTGCAATGGTGGATCATTCTATGGTGTGCACACATCACTAGTTTTGGTGTCCCTCTAACTATTGCTTAGATGAAAATTGAGCCACACGGGTAAGTTCAGTTCTAAACCTTCAGGGTGATCAAGGGTCATCGTCTCAGAGTTCCACCAGTCTCTTGATTTTGAGTTTTATTCCACTTTTTTTCTTCCACTGTTTCCAGGACCTTCCAATGTGATCCCTTTAAGAGCAGTTTCCTATCTTTCTTTAAAACACTTGATCCATCTAACACCTGTTGGTTTATGTGACGCAGCATTGCTGCAAACTTGTTGCAAAGCTTCAATGATTTGGTAAGATGAATGTTTGAGTTCTGTTTAAAATTTGATATTATCCCCTGACCTCAAAATAGTTTTTTTGCATGCAAAGAAAGTATCTTTTTCTTAAAA
>NW_006408616.1:1821592-1829693 GCF_000296735.1 Chrysochloris asiatica
CACCGCGGGAGAAAGATGAGGCTTTCTACTCCTGTAAAGATTTACACCCTCGGAAACCCTATACAGGGTCGCTATGGGTCGGAACCGACTCTATGGCACATAACAACAACAACAACTATATTATATTCTAATGTAGTCATCCTCCATAGCAGATCATCAGTTTTACATTAAACAAATCATACACCTTGTTTCATCTCAATGATTGCAATGCCCTCAATGTAGCATCACTTATCTTACTTCCTCCTTGTATTTCTTGTTTCATTCAACCTTCTTTCCCCACTCTTCTGAATTGTGTCCTTGGGTAAATGCTGTACTTTTGATCTCAAATGGTTGACCATTCTATGATGTGTGTACCTCAGCATTACTGTTGTTCCCTATATACCTATCTATTGCTTGACTAAAAATTGAACTATAGGAGTGAGTTCAGTTCCAGAGCTATAGAGTGACCAAGGGCCATAGTCTGAGTTCCACCTGTCTCAATCCAATTAGTAAGCCTGGCCTTTTTTCTTTCTTTCTTTTTATGATTTTGAATTTTTTCCACATTTTTCTCCCACTCTTTCCAGGACCTTCTAATGTGATCCTTTACAGAGCAGTTGGTAGTGATAGTCTAGCACAATCTAGTTCTACTGGTCTCAGGGTTATGGAGACTGATGTTCATGTGGCCCAATAGTCCATTGGTTGGACTAAGTGATTGCAGGAGCTAACAATAGTTGCACCTTAGGTGGCTGCTCATGGCCATTTAAGACTCTCATTTTTACTCACCAAAGTAGAGCATTGTCTTTGTAAACTACGTTATGCTAATTAACTATGCTGTCCCTTGAGATTATGGTCCTAAGCCCTCAGGCCGAGTGACTCATTCCCTCAAAATGTTTGACTATGTCTAAGAATTTTTCATACCTTTCCCCCTGTATGCTGTACCATATTCAAGGCTGTATTTGCAGCAAAGGTAAATACTCGTGTACAAATATCCTCTGTCAAACCTATATACATATTTGTGGGTATACTGCCACTCTCCCTTCCACACCTAGTCAGCCTGCACGTCTATCCATGAATCCCCCTATAGATCACTGTTATTGCTCTATTGTGTATATAACAATATTGACCCCTGTTGGCTTTAAGTATTGCATGCCTCTTTGTGTCTTTCCCTGTCTCCATCTCTTTTTATCTTTTTGTTACCTTCCCTCTTATTGTATTGGATATTGCCTTCTCCTTTACCCAAGTATATATGTGTCTACCCTCTAGCCAGTACCCTTGCTTTTTTAAGGCACAACAATGAGACTAAGATCATTGTACTACTGAGACATCTTGTCTCTAGTCATCCATTTATCCCATCGTTCATCATCATCGTTGAGTGCCATTGAGTCGGTTCCGACACATAGCGACCCTGCATAGGGTTTCCAAGGAGCAGCTGGTGAGCTTGAACCGCTGGCTTTGCAGTTCAAACGGCTTTGCAGTCTGGCTCATTAACCCACAGCACCACACCAGGACATGTTTAAACATATTTTTCTTGGAATAAACATGTACCATGTATGAACTGGAACCAGAGTAGCAATACTTTTTAAAAATTATTATTGTGAATTGAGTGAAGGTTTACAGACAAGATCATTAGTTTTTACACTCAACAAATTATCCACTTTGTTCCATCTCAATGGTTGCAATCCCCTTCATGCAACAACAGCTGCCCCACTTCCTCACTGTGGTTTTTGCTGTTGTTGTTAAATTCCACTGAATTGGTTCTGACTCATAGTGACCCTCTATAGGATTTCTGAAGAATGGCTGGTGGGTTTGAACCATTGATCTTGTGGTTCAAACTGACCTTGAGGTCCAGTGCTTATCCTACAGCACCACACCAGGACTCCTCTTTGTGGTTACCCATATGCAATAATCCTCTTTCAAACTCTTACATATTTGTGGCAAATGTAAATGTGTATATCCCACTCTTCCTTCCATACCCATTCATACTGTTTCTCTGTCCATGTATCTACACACAGAACATTGTTGTTCCAATGTTGTGTATATATCACTCTTTACCTCTATCCCCTTTAAGGAGTCCCAGTAGCCTAGTGGATTATGAGCTGGGCTGTTAATTGCAAGGTCAACTGTTCGACTCTACCACTTGCTCCATGGGAGAAAGATGAGGATTTCTGCTCCCATAAATACTGCCTTGGAAACCCTATACCGGGTCACTATGAGTCAGGTACAACTTGGTGGCACAAAACCAACAACAACAACCACATTTAGTCCTTACATACCTCTGTGTTTTCACCTGTCTTCATCATTCTATTGCTAACCTCCCTCTTTTTGTACTGAGTTAACATGTATCTATCCTCTAACCGGGAGTCCTGGTGTGGCGTCGGTTAATGCGCAAGACTGAAAAGCCATTTAAACTGCAAGAGTGGTGGTTCAAACTCACCAGCTGCTCCTCGGAAACCCTGTACAGGGTCGCTACGGGTCGGAACCGACTCGATGGCACTTCACAACAACAACAACATCCTCTAACCAGTGATTTACTCTCTCTTATCTCCCACCCATCTTAACCATCAAAGAACGTTTCTTTAAGTATGAAAATCTTTTTTTGAGTTTTTACAGTAGTGGTATCATACAATATTTGTCTTTTTGTGATTGACGTATTTCACTCAGCATAAGGTCCTCTAGGTTCATCCATGTTATGAGATGTTTTACAGATTCATCATCATTTTTCAACATTGTATTTATTGTATTTCATGGTGTTTGTTTATCCACCAATATTTGTTTATTCACTCTTCCATTGATGGGCATTTGTGCTGTCTCCATATTTTTTGCTACTGTGAATAGTGCTGAAGTGAACATCAGTGTGCATACATCTACTCCTCTCCTGACTCTCATTTTTTGTGGCTATATACCAAGTAGTGAGTTTACTGGGTCATAAGCTATTTCTACTTTGATCTTTCTGAGGAAATGTCACATCATTTTCCAGAGTGGTTGAACCATTTTACAGTCCCACCAGCAATTAGGAGGGTCCCTCCACACCCTCGCTGGCATTTGTTTTTTTTGCAACTTATAGCAATACTTTTTGACTTGCCCTCATGCAACTCCCTTCTCCATTCTGATAAACTTTCATGGAAAGAATTTTAAGATGGCTCCCAAGATTTCCTTTCTTGGTGTTGATTATGCCCGGAGACTGGATGCAGTGGATTTTACTCTTATGAGCATGTTATGGTATATAGCATAAGGGAGCTTAAACTAAGGAATCATCTGGATGAGCCCAGTCACTTAATCATATTTGCTCTTTAAAAACAGAGCATTTTCTATGACTGGAATTCAGAGTGATGTGCTCTGGCTGGCCTGAAAGAAAGTATTCATATTGTGAACTTCCTGTGGGAAGAAGAATGGGTACCATGAGGATATGACCTGAAAACAATCTCTATGAGCTGATAGCAGCTCTTGACTGATATCCAGCAAGGAACCTCAATTATATATCCACAAGGAATTGATTTCTTCTAACAGAACCAATGAATTTAGAAGTGGATTTTCCCCCAGTGCCTCCAAACAAGAGCTCAGCCTAGCTTGATTTCAACCTTGTTATACCCTAAGCAGAGTACTCATAACTACATTCTACACTTCTAAATCTACTGAACTGTGAATTAAAAAATGGATGTTGTTTGAAGCCACTAATCTGCTATTAATGAATATAATGGGGCTTATGGAGAGGTGTGTGAGAAACTCGGTGATTCTGTAATGACCTTTCACAATTCTGTGACAATCAGTGTACTAAAATTACATTGTGAAATAGGGCATTATAAATAATTACGACAGCAGGAAATAGAAAATAAAGTGTCATGTGCTCCTGAGTCATGTCTGAGTCACATTCAATAGTAGCAGGCCCAGTACTCAATTCACCATTATCATGAATCAAACTTTCTTGTGACTGATACATGTGATTTCTAAGCATGCGTCTTAATATAAAACAACTAGAAACCCCAGTTAGAGCGCAATTGTTTTCATTTACTTCACCCTCTCTTGCTTCCCATGCCCCCTTGCTTTTTTGCTTCATTTATTTCTTGAGAAAAATGTTTTCTTATTGCTGTCAAGGTAATTTTCACTGCTATTTGTATGTTCTTTAAAGAAAAGTCCACTCCATACCTTTTTATTTTTCTTGACAGATAGATAAACTTGGATGCATTTAACACCTAACAGTCACTGTATTACACATGATTTTAGTATAAACATAATCTCAGCTCTCTTTGATTGATAAATCACATTCATTCATTCACTAAAGAAATATCTATTGAACTCTAGCTGTGTATCTTTCTGTGAGGCTCCCAGTATGACAGAATCAAAGTACGTTCCCCAGAAGAACTATATTAGTTTATTATTGCTGTTGTGAAAAATTAACACAAATTTAGTGGCTTAAAACAACACAAATTTATTATCTTACAATTCTGGAGGAGGGAAGTACAAATAAGTCTCACTGGGCTAATAATCAAGGTTTCAGAAGGTTGCCTTAGTTCTTCTGGATGCTTCAGGGGAGCATAGTTTTTTGTTTTGTTAGTTTTCCAACTGTTAGAGACTGACTGCATTTCTTGACTCATGGCCCCCTTCCAGCATTTACGTCACTCTGACCTCTGCTTCCACCATTGTATCTTCTCCAGAATCCTCCTGTTTCTTGTAATGAATTTTGTGAGTCTTCTAAGAACCTACCAGATAACCCCAAATAATTTCACCATCTTAAGATTCTTGTTCCAGTTGTCAGGAGCAGTTGAGTAGGTTCCAACTCAGAGTGACTACACCATCTTCACACTTGTTTTATTTGAGTTCGTTATTGCAGCCATTGCATCAATCCATCTCATTGAGGGGCTTCTCCTTTTTTGGGTAACTCCTTCCTTCCTTTACCATAATGTCCTTCTCCAGGGACTAGTCCCTCCTGATAACATGTCTGAAGTATCTGAGATAAAGTCTTACCATATTTGCTTCAAAGGAGCATTCTGACTGTTTCTTCCAAGCCAGATTTCTGGAAGCCCACTGATTCAATACTCTTTGCCAACACTGTAAATCAAATGCATTCATTTTTCCTTAGTTTTCTTTATTCGTTGGCCATCTCTCACATGCATATCAGGTAATTGAAAATACCATGGCTTTGGCCAGTAGCACCTTAGTCCTCAAAGTGACATATTTGCTTTAAAGAGTTGTTTTGCAACAGATTTGTCCAATAGTTTGATTTCTTGACTACTGCTTCCATAGGTATTGATTGCGTATCCAAGTAAAATTATTTTGACAACTTCAATATTTTCTCGTTTTACGATGGTGTTGCTTATTGATCCAGTTGTGAGGAATTTTGTTTTCTTTATTGTAATTCATACCGTAGGCAGTAATCTTTACTTTTCATCAGTAAGTACTTTATGTCCTCTTCACTTTCAGCAAGCAAGGTTGTATCATGTGCTTATCATAGGCTGCTAATGAGTCTCCCTCCCATCTTGATGTTGCATTTAAATTTACTAGGGTGCTTCCGAACGTTTGTGGAGAAATGCAGTTAAAAACAATGGAACTTTTACATAAACTTTTTGAATCCTCTTCATAAAATGTATTGTTGTCGTTAAGTGCTATGGAGTTGATTCTGACTCACAGCGACCCTGTATAGGGTTTCTGAGGTTTTTAAATCTTCGCTGGACTAGCTTTCTCAAATGGAGCAACTCGTGGTCTTGAATCGTGAACCTTGTTGCTCGCAGTCCAATACTTATCATATGGAGCCACTGTAGATGTAAAACATACATATTAAACATTTAGTAATTTATTATAAAAAATCCATAATGAACAACTTATGGTGTTTTAATTAAAGAGATATTAACTAGGGAGATCATTGAAAGGTTGCCATAATAATTCCAGTGTTGTTGTTATGTGCCGTGGAGTTGGTTCCGACTCATAGCGACCCTGTACGGAGTTTCCGAGGCTGTAAATCTTTACGGGAGCAGAAAGCCTCATCTTTCTCCTGTGGAATAGCTGGGTTTCAAACTGCTGACCTTGAGGTTCACAGCCTGAGATGATAAAAGCCTGAACCAGAGGAGTAGCACCAGATATAAAGAGAGTTGAATGGATTAAAGAAATTTGAAAAAGGAGTTTGAGGTGGACTGGTTGTACTTTTACTGATAGGGGAAACTCACGTGGGAGCAAAAGTTTACAAAGGGCAGCATGGTAGTGAGGAAAGAGTGTGTCAAGGAAGAAATTAACTTGCCTTTTTGATATGTTGAGCCTGAGAAACCTCTAATACATTCAACTGGCGATTCCTTTAGGCAGCTGAAATATTGGAATATAATGAAACAAATTGTTAACTTAGAATCAGCCCCAGTTTTTCCATTCCTTCACTGTTACGAGGTCCCTGCCAGACCAGTTCTTTGGGAAGAATGGGGAAAGATTTTAAATAACCTAAATCCTGTGGGATTGTAGGAACAAAATTTGGGAGTTAATATTTGGAGGTGAGATGATGTTGGCATGTCAGACATATATGAAAATAACACATGGATCTAATCTTTATCTTTGAACCATTTTCAGATCAGTATATTTCCACCCTTACTGTTCCTTTAGGGCTTATGTCATCAGCTATATCAACCTCTAATCCTTGTCTATGCTGTCACTTACTGACAGTCTGGCTGTTCTTCCTTTTTCATCAAAGACTTTTGCTCTATATGAGCCACATACATCTTTTTATTACTTATTAAGTCATTCACTGTGAAACATAAATTTAAACATATCACTCTAGGACTTTAATTTTCCTTTCAGTTCTTCCCTTAGTCGCTCCTATTACATCAGCTCCTTGAGCTCATCAAGACATAATGACCCTTGAGCCCCTTGACTGTGATTCTATTAGCTCTTTTACACCTTTACTTCCCTCCCTATGCAATTTACATGGTGATGGTGCATCGCTTTAGTCAGACTTGTTCCAAGAGTCATAATTCCCATGCTTTATTGCTTGATGTCATATCATCTGACAGAACCCTTAACTGTGCCAGGACCAACACATACACATAGATTCAAGTGGTACACTATGCAAGAGTACCCTCAAAGGGGGCAAATGGAACATAGCCCAAGCTTCACTCAATATACTGGAATCATTCTTTGCCAAAGATGGAATTTTTCTAATCTACCACATAATCTAGTGCTGAGTTTAAATAAGCTATGGGTCTCGTAGGCCAAATCTACCAAATGCCTGTTTTTGTAGGGATCACAGCCAACAATACTTAAAAAAAAAAACTTTTTATTGTGATTGAGTGAAGGTTTACAGACAGGATCATCAGTTTTACATTCAACAAATCATACACTTTGTCTCATCTCAATTATTGCAACCCCCTCCACACAACAGCAGTTATTCCACTTACTCTCTGGGCTTCCTACTTCCATTCCACCCTCCTTCCCATCCCACCTCACTTTTGTCCTTAAGTAAATGTTGCCCTTTTGATTCAGAAGGATTGATCATACCATGGTGAGCATAACTTAATAGTGTAGTTCACCATCTATATATTCCTATTTACTGCTTGGTTGAGTATGGGCCACAAGGGTGAATACCTTTTCAGATCTGTAGGGTGATAGAATACCATAGTCTCAGGTTCTTCCAGTTTCTTTCTGACCAGTAAACCTAGTCATTTTTTTCCCAATAATTTTGACTTTTGTTCCACATTTTTTTTACTGCTCTAGCTGGAACATTGTAACATGCTTATTTTCAGGACAGTTGGTAGTGGTAGCTGGGCACCATTTAGTTCTTCTAGTCTCAGAGTCATGGGAGACTGAGGTTCACAGTTCTATTAGTCCTTTGGACTGACTGGTTCCAAGCCTCTTCATTTCTCATAACTCTTCTTTCTTCCTCACATGGAGAGACCAATAACTGCATCTCATACAACCACTCATGAACTTTTATGATCCCAGAGGATACTCACCAAACTAGGATGTAAAGCACTGTCTTTATGGACTATATTATGCCAATTGACCATGGTGTCCCCTGAGACTTTGGTACTGAGCCCCCAGTCCCAGCAAATCATTGCCTTAAAATGTTTGACAATATCTAAGAAGTTTTCATCATTTTGCCTACTGTATGCGCCATCACATTCACAGTTGTGTTTGCAGGAAAAGTAAA
>NW_006408616.1:1829802-1847141 GCF_000296735.1 Chrysochloris asiatica
ATATATAGTTCTAGTGTGGCGCTGCAGGATAATGCACTCGACCACAATGCTGGTTTGAATTGCAAGGTCTGTGGTTCAAACCCACCAGCTGCTCCTCGGAAAACCTATACAGGCTTATTATGAATTGGAACTGACTCTAAGGCACTAAATAACAGCAACACTTGTCTATCAGTTTGCAGAGAATGAGTGTTCCAGAATACTTAATTGTGTTCATGAGGAACCTGTACATAGAACAAGAGGCAGTCGTTTAAAAAGAACAAAGGAACACTGAATGGTTTAAAATTCGGAAAGGTATGCACCAGGGTTATATTCTTTCACTATACTTATTCAATCTGTATACTAAGCAAATAATTCAAGAAGCTGGATTACACAAAGAAGAAAGTGGCATCAGAATTGGAGAAGATTTATTAACAACCTATGATATGCAGATGATACAACCTTGCTTGCTGAAAGTGAAGAGAACTTATAATACTGATGAAGATTAAAGACTACAGCCTTTGATATGGGTAGTACCTTAATATAAAGAAAACAAAAGTCCTCACAACTGTACAAATAAATACCATCAAGATAAAAGGAGAAAATATTGAAGTTGTCAAAGACTTCATTTTGTTCGGATCCACTATCAACACTTATGGTAGCTTGTTGTTAGGTGTTGAGTCAGTTCTGATTCATAGCAGCCTTGTGTAGGATTCAAAGCTGATAGGTTTGAACTGCCAACCTTCTGATTCACGGTCCATTACCCATCTTACAGTGTCACACCAGGAGAAATCAAACTGCATATTGCATTAGGCAAATCTGCTACACATCACCTCTTTAAAGTGTTTTAGAGCAAAGATGTCGGTTTGAAGACTAACGTGCACCTGACCCAAGCCATGATATTTTCAATACTTCATATGTATGTGTAAGTTGGACAATGAATAAAGAAGACCATAGAAGAATTCATGCATTTGAGTTATGGTTTGGGGAGAGAGTATTTTAACTACCACAGACTGCCAAAGGAACAAACAAATCTTCATTGGAAGAAGTACAACTAGAATGATCCTTAGAATCCAAGATGGCCAGACTTCATCTCTGATACTTTGGATGTATTATCAGGAGGGACCAATGCCTGGAGATGGACATCATGTTTGGAAAGTGAAGAGTCAGTGAAAAGTGGAAGACTCAAAAGAGATGGACTGGTACAGTGGCAACAGCAGTGGGCTCAAGTGTATCAACAATTGTGAGGTTGGCACAGGACTGGGCAGTATTTACTTCTGTTGTGCCTAAGGTCGCTATGAGTCGGTACCAACTCAACAGCACTTTCCAAAACAACAACAACAACAACAAAAAAATATATATATATCCCACTCTTCCTCCTACTCAGCCTGTGTCTTTTTCCTTGTATCTACACACAGAACACTGCTGTTCCAAGTTTGTGTATTTATCACTACCTCTATCTCCTTTAAACCTTGCATACCTTCCTGTGTCTTCACTTGTCTTCATTACTCTTCTGCCAACTCCCCTCTTTTTGTATGTTGACCTCCCCCTTCTTGTATATTGCCTTCTCCATCCCCGGAGTTAACATGTGTCTACCTCTAACCAGTTAATTACTCTCCCTTTTCTCCCACCCCAGGTAACCATCAAAGAATGCTTAGGTATAGGATTTTATCCTTGTCTTTGTAGAAAGCTTGATTATGATATGTCTTGGTGATTTTCTTTTGGGGTCTATCTTTCCTGGGGTTCTTTCAGCTTCTTGAATGTTTGTCTTCTCTTCCTTCAAGATGTTAGGGAACTTTTCTACCAGAAGCTCTTCAGCTATCTCTTCTGTGGACTTCCGTGATTCTTCCTGTTCTGGAATGCCAATAATTTTTAAGTTATTCCTCTTCATGTTACCCAGCATGAATCTTAGACTCTCTTCAGATTTCTTCCTTTTTTCTGCTTGCTCTTCTATCTTAGCAGTATTGAGACATGTGTCTTCCAGCTCGCTGGTTCTGGCTTCCATTCCTTCCATTCTACTTCTTTGCCCTCTCGGTGTATTATCCATTTCTGATATTTTATTATTAATCATCTGGACTGCTTTTTGCAGGTTTTGGATCATTTCCAATGTAGTATCTATCTTGTTTAATTGCTCCTGTAGCACTTTCCTGACTTCTTCCTTATGTTCCTCCACCCCTTTTCAGAGCATTTGAATTTGTTTCCATATCATTCTTCTGTATTCCTTCTCAGGCAGATCCAGAACCTGGTCTTCTACTGGAAAGTCTGTGTCTGCTTCCAGCTCATTTGTCTCAGTTACTTTTTTCTGGTTTTGGACATGTGTTGAGATTTTTCATTGTGTTTTCTTGGACCTTTTCAGCAGTTATGTGGGTTTTTAATGCTTAAATGGATGTATGCTGCTTTGTTATTAAGCTTACTGAGTGTCTCCTGGTGGATATGATCTGGAGATAGATTTCCTTTTTCACATGTAATGCCTAGCAGCTGGTTTTGGCTCTTGTCCAGATGGTGGGGGGTATGAGACCAAAAGGACCAAAACCAGAAACAGTATAGAAGCAGAGACAGAAACCACCAATCAAAAACAAAAATAAAATTGTGATTAACTATCCATTGGCCTTTGCTGTGCAGGCAGGGTTAAAAGTCTTGCCCAGGTTAATTTAAGGAGCTCTGGTAGCATAGTTGTTATGAACCCGGCTGTGAACCGCAAGGTCAGCACTTCGAAACTATCAGCTGTTCAGCGGGAGAAAGACAAGGCCTTCTGCTCCCGTGAAGATTTACAGCCTCAGAAACCCTGTACAGGGTCGCTGTGAGTCAGAACCGACTCCACGGCACATAACAACAACAACAACAGGTCAACTTTGGGACTGGGTCCCAGAGTCAGATGTCATAAGAAGCAACTTGCGAGTTTCCTCTCCATGCCGTTGGAAAACTGTGGGTGCAATGCTGGATCCTTTTGTGGGTGTGCTCCCGCCCGCCTGAAGGCATCTGGGCTGGACAGTGAGGGTGCCATCGAAGTGACGAGGGAAGATACGTGAAAAATGAAGAGTGAAAGATAAAAAATTGGTCACACCTCTCCCTGTAGCTGCCCAGCGACTTTTAGCACTGGGTCACTGCCTCTGCTTGGCTGCAGCCCTGCCCTCCAGCTTCAGGCCCTCTGGCTGCGGGGATGGATTCAGCTGGGATCGATTCAGAAATCACTGTATTTTGCTTCCACAGGCAGATTTCTCCACAGGTGGGCACTGGAAACTGCCACCCAGACCCTTAAACAGTATACAAAATACCACAGCTGTTCTGTAGATGGCTCCGTCTCTGCTTTTTTTGGGCTTTAGCAGAGGAAATTTCATTATCTGTCTCTATTTACCTGCTCCCAAACCAAAAGTCCGAATGTTTAAGTATAAAAACCTTTTCTTGAGTTTTTATAATAATGGTCTCATGCAATATTTGTCCTAATTTGACTAATAAAGTTTGACTAATTTCACTCAACATAATGTCCTCCAGGTTCATCCATATTATGAGGAGTTTCACAGATTCACCGTTGTTCTTCAGTGCTGTATAATATTCCATGGTGTGTATGTACCAAAGCTTGTTTATCCACTCTTCCATTGATTTAGACTATCTTCATCTTTTTGCTATTGTGAATAGGCTGTGATGGATATGTCTACTTGTATCCTGGCTCTTATTTCTTGTGGATATATACCAAGTAGAGGGATTGCTGAGTCATATGGTATTTCTATTTATAAATTTCTGAGCAAGCACCATACCATTTTCCAGAGTGGTTGAACCATTTTACAGTCCCACCAGCAATGTAGAAGGGTCCCAGTCACTCCATAACCTCACCAGCATTTGTTGTTTTCTGCTTTTTTGAACTTTACTATTAATGCTATAGTGAGATGATAGTTCATTGTTCTGAGTTGCATCTCTCTAATGGTAATGATTGTGAACATTTCTTCATATGTTTATTGGCTGCCTGAATGTTTTCGTTGGTGAAGTGTTTGTTCGTGTCCTATGCCTACTTCTTGATTGGGCCAACAATATTTTCCACATTTTTTTTAATGGTTTAAAAAGATGGATAATATTTTTGTAACATGGAATTATATTAAATTCATACTTCAGAGTCCATTAATGCAGATTTATTGGAACATAGCACACTCATTTGTTTACATCACTGATAGTTGATTTCACAGTATAATGGCAAAGTTGAATAGCTGTGACAAAGACTTGCAAATCCTAAAATATTTACTATCTGGCTCTTTACAGAAACTTTACCTACACTTAACTCTAGCAGGTCTGTTGCAATCTGTGTTCCAACAACTAGATTATTAAATATTTGTTAGAGAAAATGCACCAGTTATATATAGATTGGTGCCTTGATACATTTTGGAAACTCAACATTACTTGGAAATCCTTCTAATTTTCCTAACCAGTTCTTGTGCCTTTTTTTTCCCGCCTTTCACTGCTATTATCTGGGAACCCAAGAGTGAGTTCCCTGGGCCACTTCAGACAATTCTGTTTCCTACAGTCCAACATACAAGGTAATTTTTAAAATCTAATCATTCGATTACTTAAAATATTTTAAAATTCAAATTAATTTTTAAAATGTACCATCTAGCCACTTAATAATAAAGCAAAAGAATACATGATAACATTTTATCATTATAATTTATTTATATCAGTCTATTCAAGGAAAAATAATACCTAACATTAATAAACTCTTCATCCATTATGTCAACAGGAATATTTTGATGTCCTTGAAAATTATTTGGAAAAAAATTTTTTTTTTAATTTATTAAATTTTAAGTATATTTTTCTTAAGCTTTTAACTTCACTTAAAAATCATTTTATTAATTAGCAATTGCTTTTAAGGGGTATTTGGTTGGTATTTGACCCCATTTAAAATCAGCTAAATATGTCTATCTGTGTATGTATTGAATCTCAAGTTATTTTGAAGGTTAAAAAAACTTCATATGAACCTACTAACATTTCAACTTAAAATCACAAATCTAAATCCGTAAAGCATTTTATATTGAATCATAAGACTAATCAGTTATATATTAAATATACCAAACCCTCTTAAAGCAGCATAAGATACCAATGATAATCAGTGTATTCCAAGATTTACCACCAAATATTAATAGTATGGCTTACTTCACCATCTTAAAAAGGAAATTTAATTTAATGAAATTCTGTATTTTAGGGAGGGCCATAATTTTATATATATGAAAATGACATTGTAATAAAAGTACATTTTCAGAATTTGGCCTGCAGATTACTTTAGTGTATGGATTACTTTGATCTAAGGATAACTTTTATTGCCACTGGTTTTAAGTCTGTCAGAAATGAGATTATCCCACCTATTTTGAATTGCTATAAGTAATATTTACAAAAATTCTCTGAAAATTGCTAACTGGCAAAATTAGCTTATGTTACCTTATGACAATTACATGGTTTCTCAATTTTTAGCATAGTACATGGGACAGAATATATTCTTAATAAATGTTGTTGGATATCAATGCTAAAAGTATTATGTGCCCAATCATGTTTTATTCTTCTTAAAGGTGTTATGAATCACACAACAGACCATTTCTGTTTCTATATCTTAGTGTGATCGCAAGTTCAACATATTAGAATTATTGATTATTAACGCATTCTATAGAGTAAAACAAATCGCAATCCACCTGAACTCTTGGGGGCATAGTTAGAGCCTATCTTTTGATTAGAATAAAATGCAGGCATACAAAAATGGTGTGGTGCTGTGGACTAATGTCTCAGACTGCAAAGTCCTTTGAACTGCAAGGTCAGTGGTTCAAGCTCACCAGCTGCTCCTTGAAAACCCTATACAGGGTCTCAATGGGTTGGAATCAACTCGACGGCACTTCACAACATACAAAAAGAGGAGGAATTGTTAGCAATTATCATTAGACAAACAAGACTCCAGGAATCGATGGAATACAAATTGAAATCATTCAACTAGTTGATGCAACACTGGAGGCACTCACTGCTTTATGTCAAGAAACATGGAAGACAGCTACCTGGCCAACTGATTGGAAGGGATCCATATTTGTGCCCATTCAAAAAAAAGTGACCCAACAGAATGCAAAACTCAATGAACAATGTTATTAATATATACAATTAAAATGTGTTGAACATAATTGAAAAATGATTGCAATGGTACATTGACAGGGAGTTGCCAGAAATTAAAGTCAGATTCAGAAAAGGACATAGAATGAGAGATATCATTGCTGGCATCAGGTAGATTTTGAGTGAAAACAAAGAATACCAGGAAGATCTTTACTTGTGCTTTATTCACTATGCCAAGGTATTTGACTGTGTGGATCATTACAAACTATGGATAGCATTGCACAGAATGGGTATTCCAGAATACTTAATTATACTCATGAGGAACCTATACATAGACCAAGAGGCAGTGTTTAACAGAAAAAGGGGATACTGAATGGTTTAAAATCAGGAAAGGTGTGTTGCAGGATCATGTCCTTTCACCATACTTACTCAATCTATCTGAGCAAACAATCCAAGAAGCTGAATTATGTGAAGAAGAATGTAGTATCAGGATTGGAAGAAGAATCATTAATAACCTGAAATATGCAGATGACACAACCTTGCTTGCTGAAAGGGAAGAGAACTTGAGACACTTACTGATGAAGACCAAAGACTACAGCCTTCAGTATGGGTTATACTTCCATGTAAAGAACACATAAATCCTCACAACTGGAGCAATAAATAACATCACTATAAATGGAGAAGAGATTGAAGTTGTCCAAGACCTCATTTTGCTTGAACCCACAGTCAATGTTTCTGGAAACAGCAGTCAAGAAATCAAATGATGTATTAATGCAAATAATTAAGCAACTCTGCTGCGTGAGACCTCTTTAAAGTGTTGAAGAGCAAAGATGTCAGTTTGAGGACTAAGGTGTATCTTACCTAAGCCATGGTATTTTTTTGCCTCATATACAAGTGAAAATTGAACAATGATTAAGGAAGAATGGATACATTTGAATTATGGTGTTAGCAAAGAATATTGAAAGTACCACCACAGACTGAAAGAAGAACAAATAAATCTGTCTTGAAATAAATACAGCCAACATGCTCCTTACACATAAGTATGGTGAGACTTTGTCTCTTGTACTTTAGACATATTGTCAGGAGGGACCAGTCCCTGGAGAAGGACATGTTGTTTGAAAAACTGGAGGTTCACTGAAAAACAGGAAGACCACCCTATGAGATGGATTGACGCTGTGGGAGCAAATAGGCTCCAACATAACAACATTTGTGAGGATGGGGCAGGACTGAGTAGTGTTCCATTCTGTTGCTCATATTGTTACTATGAGTCAGAACCAACTCAATGGCACCTAACACAGACAACATTTTTAGACACAATCTATCACATCTACCCTCTGTACAAAATGCACTCACCTTCCTCTTCTGAAAATCTCAATGTATTACCATGGTGGTTCAAAGTCCAGGATCTTGATCATCTATCAGGTCTAGATGTGGATGAAGATCTTCAGGCTCTTCTCATCTTATATTTGCGGCTTATGAACAAAATGAAACTGCCATAACCTCTCTACTCCACCATACCCAGCATATACTTGTGAGACAGGGAAAGGATAATTGAGAGAGACACTCGTGTTGCTAAAAAGGCAGGAAATACAAGGCACGTAGTAGTTTCTGGTCCACAACAATTCTCAAATCTGACCTGTATATGTCACACATTTTCCAAACATCAAAAACAGGTCCCAGTTCTGTTTTCTGAGAGTTTTCAAATCCGTTCTTCTCATGATTCTTAGTTTTGTCCTCTGAGAGATGTTGTCTCTGCCTGTAAGTAATTCTTATAACCTGTTTCTTCCTTTATAAGTTGAGAACCCAAAGATTTATTTTTAACTCTGTTTCTCAGTATAGAGCAACAGTGCTTTTGTTTGGACAATTCTCTTAAAAATTTGGGGAATTTTATATAAATTTTCTTGGTGCTTACTCCATGCCTCAAAAGTCATACAGAGTTGCTTTTTTTTCCAAGACAACTTTCTGTTTAGGGTATGGACACTGCCATGGACAGTGCCTTAAGATTCTTTAAAATCTTTTCATGTACTATATGATCTACAAGAGATCTCCTTAAATCTTTCTGAGGTAATAACAGAGTGTCTTGTGGTTGCTCCCTTAACTGGATCTTGACCCATGTTTTACAGGCAGAACAGTGTATTTGAACTTTGCTCCAAGGACATTTCTTTGCGATTTTAATTTATTTTTGTTGCCGGTTATCATAGGCCTTATATGCATCCTCTAAGTTCTGCTTAAAAACAGAATAGTTTGCCTGCCCCACCTTTCCCTTGTAACATTATATGTTGTAGGGAAAAAAAAGGTACTTTCAGTATTCTGCCTGGAAATTTCCATAAACACACCCATTGGTTCAATGAGTACATTTTCTCTTCCCATTTACTACAAATTACAGTTCTGCTACCACATTCTTAGGGCTCCACCTTTCCACTCTCCAATAATAATTTTCTCATTGCCTTTCCAGTTCTCAACAACTATTTTTTGCTATTACTCTAGTCTTTGTCAACAGTCTGCTCGTTGCTTTTCCAATCTTCCCTAACAACTGAGGAGTCCAACTGTTGTAATTTTTCAGGCCAAACCATAGGCAATTAAAAGGCTTTGCCTGGTTGGCTCAGGAAAGAGAGCTGCCATTCCTCCCCCAGACTTGGTGCACAGCCAGCTAATTGTCAGTTTCTACAGTTATTTTACTTATCTGCATTTCTAGGCCAGGAACCTCCATTTAGAGGCTCTTTCAAGGCTCCTCTGCTGAGGTTTCTTTATAGGGGGCAGGGGGTTGAACTTGGCTGAGGGACTTTTCTCCACTCTGACAAGTAGTTTTCCACTCCTAGACCTTTTCCTTCTTCCTCCCCTTGACTTTTCAGGTCCATAAAAAGGCAGGAGGTTTCCGTTTATGTTTTTTGGCAATGAAATGAGTTCCCCGAATTTGTTCTGCATGTCATGTGACTCTTTCCTGGTGCCTTTCTGTGGGGAAAATTAGAACACTGGGGGAGTTGGCATTTTTTTCTTTTGCTTCTTGTCTGTTCTGTCATAGTGAGTAAAGTCTTGATTGTTACTTTCAGTTTAGTTCCTTGCCCACCTTGACACCTGGCAGCTGGACCCAGTTTCCTTACTGTCCCTCATTTCTATGTCCACCACTCAGTCCCAAAGACAATTGTGCATATGTTAAGGATTTTGATATGACCGAAATCCATGCTCAGTACCAATTTCTGAGTTTTCTTGTGCTGAGTATCAAACTATCTTAAAGCATACTGACTTTAAACAGCATTATCATTTCTCATGTTTCTGTGAGCTGAATGAGTTTAGCTGAAAGGTACTTCTACCCATGTGTTATTGGTGAGGGCTGCTCCACAATTTCGGGATCTTGGGACAAAGGTGATTAAAGCACCAGAAGCTTTGTGCCTGCAGCTTTTTTTTTTATATTGCTCCTTGAATAATGAATACATAATGGCAATGATATAGAACACTGGAAAATTGGCTAAGACACTGGAATGGGAAGATGACACATAGAAATCTCTGACAGGTAGAAATCTTAGGGTTGATGAATGCAAAGATAAGGGATTAAGGAAATATCAGTCCTGAGTCTGTTATATGTAAAGATAAAAAGGCTTAGGAAAAACAAAATGTGTAAGAGTATCATTTAAACTGTAGAAGATCTATTACCAAGCTAAAAGATGCAGATTAGAAAAAAGCTAGCTATAGAAAACATTTTTTAAAGAACTGTGGAATTTTTAATAAAGAATAGAAATTAGGTGATATTAGGAATTACTTTAATTCTCTTAAATGCGATGATATGTACTAGTATGTACAAGAGTGTCCTTAATCAATCATAGGAGATACATGCTGAAATATTTAGGAGTGAATTTTCATGATATTTATCTGTTAATTACTTCCAAACTATTCAGGAAAAAAATATAAAGAGATAAATCAAATGTGACAAATATTTGCAATGAACAATTATTAGAACTAGATGAAAATATTTGAGTTTTCACTGTACTCTTCTTTCAACTTTTTTGTTTGAAATTTTTCAAAAATAAATTGGTAGAACAAGTGAAGATAGGTTCACAATCATTAATCACTGTTGCTGTTGCTAAGTGCCACTGAGTCAGTTACAATTCATAGCTACTCTGAAGAGGTTTTCCAAGAAGCCATTGGTGGGTTCAAACCATAGACCTTGGGTTAACAGTCCAGTGCTTATCCTACAGGACTACACCAGGACTCTGCATGAAATATTAGAGAAATGTATAATAAAACTACAGTGAGATACCAAATCATCCCACCAATAATGGCACTAATTTACAAAAACTGAAAAATGTTGGTGAGGTTATGGAGAGATAGGAACTTGTAAGAATGTAAAATGGTACAGCCATTATGGAAAAGGGAATGGTGCGTCTATGAAAACCTAGGAATAGAGATATCATCTGATTCTGCAATCTCTCTACTTGTTATGTATCCAAGAGACCTAAGAATTGAGATAGGAATCAATATATTCACACCCGTGTTCCCTGCAGCATTATTCATAATAACAAAAAGATGGAAACAACCCAAGTGTCCATCAGTAGAAGAATGAATAAACAGACTTTGGTAAGCACACACAGTGGAATTTTGTTGTTGTTGTTAAGTGCCTTCGAGTCGATTCTGACCCATAGCGACCTTGTATAGGGTTTCCGAGGAGCAGCTGGTGAGCTTGAACTACCGACCTTGAAGTTCAAATGGCTTTGCAGTCTGGCGCATTAGCCCACAGCGCCACACCAGGCCTCAACATGGAATATTGTTGTTGTTATGTGCCATGGAGTCGGTTTTGACAAATAGCAACCCTGTACAGGGTTTCTGAGGCTGTAAATCTTTATGGGATCAGAAAGCCTCATCGTTCTCCCTCGGAACAGCTGGTAGTTTCAAACTGTTGACCTTGCGGTTCGCAGCCCGATTCAGAACCACTACACTCGCTACCAGAGCACCTTAATGGAATATTAAATTAATGAAATATTAAGCAATGCTAAATAAAGAATCTGCAAAACGTCTTATAACACTAGGCCACTATTGTAAAAAGTCAAGAAAAGGTTTTCACATTAAAATAACCATTCGGATCTATCTCAACAGTTATTAAAGTCTATCATTTGTTAAGTCTAAAAAAAAAAAATAATAATAACCATTCTTTGATGATTACCAGGAGTGGGATGGAAGGGAAGGTAATTCACTGGCTTGAGGGTTGTTATTGGTGGTGTTGTTACGTACTGTAGAGTCAATTCTGACTCATAGCGACCTATGCACAACAGAATGAAACACTGTCCAGTCCAGCCTCACTATTGTTGTTAAGATTAAGCCCATAATGCTGCTGCCACTTTGTCAATCCATCTCCTTGGGGGTCTTCCTCTTTTATGCTGACTTTGCACTTTACCTAACATAGTATCCTTCTCCAGGCACCAGTCCCCCCTGATAATATGTCCAAGTATGAGATACAAAATCTCACCATCGTGGCTTCCAAGGAACATTCTGGTTGCACTTCTTCCAATGCAGACTTGGTCGTTCTTCTAATAGTCTGTGCTAATTTTAATATTTTCCAACACCATAACTCAAATGCATCAATTCTTCTATGGTTTTCCTTATTCACTGTTCATCTTTCACATGCATATGAGGTTATTGAAAATACTGTGGCTTGGGTGAGGTGCACTTTAGTCCTCAAACTGACATCTTTGCTCTTGAACACTTTAAATAGATCTTGTGCAGCACATTTTCCTAATACACTATGTCTGATTTTTAGACTGCTTTTCATCACTAAGTATTTTAAGTCCTCTTCCATTTCAACAAGCAAGTTTGTATCATCTGCTTATCGCAGGCTGTTACTGAGTCTTCCGCCAATCCTGATGCCATGTTGTTTTTCATATCACCCAGTTTATCAGATTATTTGCTCAGCATACAGAATGAATAAGTATGGTGAAAAAAACACACCTTTCCTGAATTAAATTATTCAGTGTTCCTTTGTGTTGTTCTACCTACTACTGCCTCTTAGTTTTTGTACAAGTTCCTCATGAACACAATTAAGTGTTCCAGAATACTCATAGTCTGTCTGCAATATGGTCCATAGCTTGTCATGATCCGCACATCAAAAGCCAGTGTATAGTCAATAAAGCACAGGTAATCATCCTTTGGTATTCCCTGCTTTCAGCTAAGATCCATCTGATGTCAACAATGACATATGCCTCATTCCACGTGCTCATCTAGAGGGTAGACATGTTAATTTGGGTTAAGGGGAAGATGGTGGTGGTGGTGATATGCCATGGAGTCAGTTCTGACTCATAGCAACCCTGTACACGGTTTCCGAGGCTGTAAATCTTTATGGGAGCAGAAATCCTCATCTTTCTCCTGCAAAACAACTGGTAGTTTCGGACTGCTGACCTTGCAGTTCACAGCCCGATTCATAACCACTACACTACCAGAGCTCCTTAAGGTGGGGAAGGTAATATGTGATAAAAAGGAGATTGGCCAAAAAAAAAAAAAAAAGATGGAGCTAGGGGCAGACACTGGGAGGAGTGCAAGAATTAAGCCAACAGTGGTAAATACTGTCATATACACAATCCTGGAATAACAATGATCTGTGCAGAAATGCATGGATAGACACCAGGCCTAATGGGTGTGATAGAGTGGGAGTAAACCCACAAATATGTGTAGTTTTCACAGAAAATATTTGTCTTTACCTTTGCTTTTACCTTTACCTTTTCATATAGCCATGAATATAGGGGGCAATATTATGAAACTTCCTTAGATATAAACAAACATCTTGAAAGAATGAGTTGCTGAGCCTGGGGACTCAGGACCATTGTGTCAGAGGATACGCTGATTAACTGGCATAACAGTCCACAAAGACAATGTTCTATGTTCTACTTTGGTAAGTAGCGACTGGAGTCTTAAAAACTCATGAGCAACCATTTAAGGTGCAACTACTGGTATCTCCATTTTCAGAGGAAAGAAGAGTGACAAAAATTCAAACATACATGGAAACAATGAGTCCAATGGACCATGGGAATATCAGTTTCTGTGACCTTGAGACCAGAAGAACTGGATGGTTCCAGACTTCCAGTATCAACTGCTCTGAAAGAGATCACATTAGAAAGTCTTGGATAAAGTGGGAAATGTGAAACAAAACTAAAAGTCATTAAAAAATAGACCAGAGTTACTGGTTGGATAGAGACTAGTGGAACCCCAAGACTATGATCTTTAGTCACCTTTCAGGTCTGGAGCTGGACTCATCCCTGTGGCTCAATTTTTAGCCATGCAATATGTAGGTTATGGGGGGAGTAACAACACTAATAAGGTTTACACTCCTCAACTGTTTGAGATGAAATCAGCAGCATGTACCCAAAGACAAAGTTCAGAAGGGTTAGGGAAGAAAGAGGAATGGAGGAATGAAAACAAGAAACACAAGGAGGAAGTGGGATAAGTGGTGTTACATTGAGGGGATTGCAATCAATGACATAAAACAAAATGAATTATTGAATGTTAAACTGATGATCTGCTCTGTAAACTTTCACCCAATTCACAGTACAAGGTATTTTTTTAATTTTGTAAATAGGAATATCATGATTCAGCAATCCCTCGACTAATACCTATCCTAGAGAAATAAGAGCCATGGCCTGAATATAATATGCACATCACAGCATTATTCACAATTGCAAAAAGATTGAAACAATAAGTACTCAACAATGAATGAGTGAATAAACAAACTATGGTACAAACACAAAAATAATGCAATACTATACAACGTTAAAGAATTCAAGGATGAATCCATGAAAAACTTCATGAGGTGAATGAACCTAACAGACATTATGTTAAGTGAAATAACTCAATCACAAAGGACTAATAATGTATGAAACCATGATTATAATGAGTCAAGGAAAGATTTATGCACAAAAGAAACTTTCTTTTGATGGTTATCAGAGGGGCACGGGAGAAAGAGGAAAATCACTAATTAGAGATTGGTGTTATTTGCTATTGAGCCGGCTCCGATTCATAGAGACCTTGTATAAGTTTTCCAAGAAGTGACTAGTGAGCTTGAACCGCTGACCTTGGAGATCAAACCAACCTTGTGGTTGAGTGCTTATCCTACATTACCACAACGTGGGTGCTGGGAATGGCAATATACAATAAGGAGAAGTTCCACACAGCATAAACAAGGCAAAGGAAGACACTGGGAGACACGTGAAAGTGAAAGACAACGATGATAAATACTATTACATACTCAATTTGGCAATAATATAGTAATAACAAACAATAATCTGCAAGTGGATACATAGCTTGACCCACAAGCTGTACAGATGTGGTATGGCAAAAGGGAGTATACCCACAAGCATATACAGGTTTGGCAAAGAATACTTCTACATATATTTTTATATGTGTTATAAATAGAGAGGACAAAGTTATGCAAACTTCTCAGTTATACCCAAATATCTTGAGAGATCGAGGCTTGGGTTTTAGGGTCATTGTCTTGGAAGACATAAATCAATTGGCATAGCATAGTTCACAAAGACAATGTTCTGTTTTCTATTATGGTGAGTGGTAGCTGGGGTCTTAAAAACTTGCTAGTGGCCATCTAAAATGCAATTATTGGTGTCTCCCTGGCCAGGGCAAAGACAAGTAAAGGAAAATATCAAAAAAACAATTAGTCCAAATGACCAATGGACCACAGAAACTTCTATAACTTTGTGATCAGAGTAACTAAATGGTGTCCAGTGACTACTCTGATTGAGATTACTATAGAAGGTCCTGGACAGAGTGGAAGGGAAATGTAGAACAAAATTCAAATAATAAAAGTCAGACTTATTGCTCTTATAGAGGCTGGTGAAACCCCTGAGACTATAGTTCTTAGACAACCTTCCAACATGCAACTGAACTCACCAGTGAGTATCACCTTTTAGACAATGCACAGTTCTATAAAGTGAACAGTAACATCCATGAGAAATATAAACTTCAGAACAGTCAACCACATGAGATCAGATGGACAGCATTTCTCCAAAAACAAATCTCAGAAGTCAGGACGAGACAGGAAAGGCAGACAAATGGAAATGAGAACTCAGAGAGGAGACAGGAAGAGTGTTATTATGTTATAGGGATTGCAACTAAAGTCATGAAGTAAAATGTGTATAGACTGTTGAATGAAAAACTAATTTGCTCTGGGTTGTTTAAATTATTATATATTCCTGAGTGTTTCTGTGTACACCACACACACACACACACAAAATAACAAAACAGGGAATGGAAGCAAATACTGCTGAATGATGATGTACGGAGGAGATTGTAATCATTGCAATGAAACAATGGTATAAAGGTGATGTTCTCCCATGTAAACAATCACTCAGTTTACAATAAAAACTAAAAACACACACACACACACACAAATTTGCACTGTAGACTTCCACACAAACCACTATAAAGTGTTCTAATATGTAAGACTAAAGGAAGGAGCAGATCCATGAAATTAGAGAGAAAAGGAAAGGATGTTTTATTTTTTTTAAATGGATTGTAATGAGAATGCTTTAAAGACTAAAATAAAAGTTATTTTACTATATGGATGTTTTTGGGTTTGTTTTGGGGTTTGTTTTTGTTTTTGTAGTTGTTATTGCAACTCTATCTCTGCTTCTCTGTTTTTAGTTTTGAAAATCTGTTTTTCCATATCAGGGTTGGTTCAGTCTAGGTGATACTATTATGTATATTAGTCTCAGGGAACACCATGGTTAATTGGTTTAATATAGTCCATTAAAAAAAAGTTCTACATCCTACATTGGTGAGTCTCGTCTGGGATCTTAAAAGCTCCCGAGTAGCTGTATAAAGTGCAGCTATTGATCTCTCCATGTGTGGAAGAAGAGTGATTGGAATCCCTTAGTCTAATGGAACATGTGAACATCAGTCTCCACAACTATGAGATCATCATAACCAGATGGTACCTGGCTACCACTACCAAATGCTCTGAAGGGAATCATGTTAGAAGCTTCCAAATAGGGTGGTAGAAAATATGGAACAAAACTTAAATATATTTGAGGAAAAAAAAGACCAGACTTACTAGTCAGAAAGAGATGGAGGAACCTGAGACTATTGCCCTCTCCCACCCTTCAGGTCTGGAAAGGAACTCACCCTCTTGGCCCAATTTTTAGCCAAGCAGTAGATAATCATATAGGGGGAAGGGGACAACAACATTAGTAAGGTATGCTCACCATGGAATGGTCAATCATTCAAAATCAAAAAGGCAACTTTTACTTAAAGACAAAGTTAAGAAGAGATGGGAAAGTGGGTGAAATGGAAATAGGAACCACAGGGAGGAAGGTGATTGTAATCATTATGATGAAACATAGCATATGATGTGCTGAAATGTAAAACTGATAGTTTTGTCTGTAAACCTTCACTCAAGTCACATTAAAAAGTTGTTTTGTTTTGTTTTATTTATTTATTTTAAAGAAAGCCCTTTAGTATTTTTGTAAGGTTGGTGTGTTGTAGTGAACCATTTAATATGTCTCTTTTAGTCTTTGTAACTTCCTTGGACTCTCTTCCTGATGGGTATGGATGGGTGAGAGAAGGTGGGAGAAAATGCTGATAGGATGACATAATTCAGTTGTGGATGCTAACAGAGTTAATTGTGATTGAAAAAACATGAAATTCTAGTATGGCTCTAAAATGAAGCAATTTCGGTGCTGTGAGTAAGCTGTGTGTACTCCTTTGCTTGATTAATCAAGCTTTCATAGCCTTGTGCATCAACAGTCCAATTTTGTGTGAGTGAAGAGAATCCTCAGAATGACATTGAACTGTGGATTTGGGACTTGTTAGCCTCTACAACCGTGTGAGCCATTTCCTTGATAGCCTGTGAGTTCTGTGAGATGTTGCAGCCATTGAATTGTGGAACCTTGGAATATTGGGGAGAATAAATATTGAGGGGAGGAGTAGTGGTTAATATCAGGAATTATGGAGTGGGATAGCACTTCAAGAAATTCAGACACTTGGAATGTCTTTAACCTCCACCTCATAGGAAACAGATCTGTGCTTGTCTTTCTAAAAGAAACTATTGTTGCAGTTGGTCTGGTTTTTAAAATTTTTTAAAATAATCTGTTTATATAAAAATGACCTAATCTTGCCATCATGTTGGATGAGCAGTTTTGCTGGATATAGAATTCTTGGTTGGCATTCTTTTTTTTCCCCCCCAAGTTTCATATATGTCATTCCATTGTCTTCTTGCATGCAGTTTCTCCTGAGAAATCAGCTTTGTCATACTAATTCTTCTTTGTAGGTAACTTTTCATTTTTCCTAAACGCTCTCAGGAT
>NW_006408616.1:1848476-1849907 GCF_000296735.1 Chrysochloris asiatica
CCCTCCTTTTGTCAAAAAACATTTACCTCTATATTTCCTACCCTCACAGTCAGTCCTGATAGCAATTATTTACTATTGTACCACAAGTGTCTTAGCCCCATTTCATTTCTCCAGCCCCGTCCCAACAGATTGAAAATCATTCAGTGGTGATTCTACCTTCCCCCGCCCCATCTGGAACTAGGCTATCTCTTGAAAGCTTGTAAGCCAGTCACTTCTTGCCTTTATAGTCTCCCCTCCCCATTTTGGGTAGCCAATGTCTAAGTATCCCATCCCTGTCAACCCTGTGTACCGAGGGGATGGGAGTGTTCCTCGCTGTAAAGATTTGTTCCGTTTTTTGAGCAACTACATCCATAAGTATAGGTAAAGTTCATAAAACTGTAGCGGGTTACTCTTTATTTATTTATCTTTTTCCCCTCTTCTTTCTTCTTCTAGTCACATTCTGATCATCTAGCTATCGAAGCCAGGTCAAGTGGGTACTATCTGCAAGTATGAGTGTTCTTGTGCACCCCCCTTCACTTCATATCAGTTGGATGCTTCACTTTCTGCTCTAGTCCTCTGTGGCAATATCATTGCCTCTGGACCCAGGAGTCTCTGGGTCTTGCCATACTGCTGGCCATCCAAGTCTCCACCCAGGGTCACAGGGGTCTATTGAATGCGGTCGGACTTAACTGGCCACTTCATTGCTGTTTTTCCCCCCTTTTCCACTTATTGGTGACCAACGTGGTCACCAGCCAGACCACATACCTGCTCATGTATTCCCCTTGAGTTTCAGTCTTGGAAGGGGATTTGCTCTGAGGGGTCCCGAACACTTGCCTTGATGGCTCCCGGGCGAACAGCTTACTTGTTCTAGTAGTAATCAATCAGACTGCCATTATTGTTTCAAATTTTTCCTGCTGGTCTTTCTTTCACGAAGTATCTTCTGTTCTTCTAGCTGCTTCAGGCTGGTCTACTTGTCCTTTCCAGTGGAAATTTCCTACCCTAGTCAATTCTGGAGGGGGTTCAGGATTCCACCTATGGTCTTGTGCAATGTAAAGACTCCACAGGAGGCCTCTTTCACTGGGCAACTTCTAGCCCCCTTTAAGGTATTCCAATCAGTTACAGGCTGAAGACGTACTTATAAGCTTTCTGCAGTGATGTTTCTGGCTATTCCTTTCTACCCCCCTCAAGTTGTCTATTTTACAATGGTTGTTGTTGTTGTTGTTGTTGTTGTTAGGTGCCATCAAGTTGACACCAACTCATAGCGACCTTATGCACAGCAGAATGAAACAATGTCCTATCCTGGGCCAACCTCACTACTGTTTCTACACTTGAGTCTATCAATGGTGCCACTTGGCCAATCCCTCTCATTGGGGGTCTTCCTCTTTTTCTGTGACTCTCCATCTTACCAAGCATGATATCCTTCTCCAGCGACTGGTCCTTCCTGACAATATG
>NW_006408616.1:1867141-1908600 GCF_000296735.1 Chrysochloris asiatica
CGATGGAATGAATGTAAAACTAAAGTTCTCTCATGTAAACTACCATATAATTCACAATAAAACATTTTAAAAAAAGAACCAATGAAAGGAGTCCAAGTTGCACTGAAGGCATTGGCAAAAAAACAGGGCTCCAGGAATTAATGGAAATATTGAAATCTTTCAACAAAGTGATTCAGTGCTGGAGGCACTCACTCATCTATGCCAAGAAATGTGGAAGACATCTAGCTGGCCAACCTATTGAAAGAAATCTCTATTTGTACCCATTTCAGAAAGGGTGATCCAACAGAATCATCAATATAATATGTAAGTAAAATTTTGCTAAAGATAATCAGAACTTGACTAGAAGAAGATTAAAAAAAAACAAAAAAACATTTTTTTTAAATAAAGGAAATAAGTGTAAATTGCTACAATTTGATGAACTTGACCCATACTTATGGATGTAGTAGCTCAAAATACCAACTAAGAGAGAAGGAGTCTTCACATCAATTATCAATCCTATCCCCTTATTCAATCTTTATGTTTAACAAATAATCTGAGAAGCTGGGTTATATGAAGATGACTGTAGTATCAGGATGGGAGGAAGACTCATTAACAACCTGCAATATGCAGATAAAACAACCTTGCTTGCTGTTGAAGATCAAAAACCAAAGTCTTCAGTATGATTGCACCTCAGTGTAAAGAAAACAAAAATCATCACAACTGAATTGATAAATAACATCATGATAAATGAAGAAAAGATTGAAGTTGTCAAAGACTTCATTTTTCTTGGATCCACAATCAACACTCATGGAAGCAGCAATCAAGAAATCAAATGATGAATTGTATTGGGCCAATATACTGCAATTGATGCCTATTTAAAGTGCTAAAGAGCAAAGCTCTCAGTTTGAGGAATAAGGTGCACCTGACCCAAGTCATGGTATTTTTCAATTGCCTCATATGCATTTGAAAGTTGCAAAATGATTAAGAAAGACTGTAAAAGAATTGATACGTTTGGATTATCATGTTGGAGAAGAGTATTAAAAGTACCGTAGATACCTTAAAGAACAAACAAATCTGTCTTGGAAGAAACAGCCAGAACGCTCCTTAGAATCCTGGATGGTGAGACTTGGCTATCATAGTTTAGACATGTTGTTAGGAGGGTCCACTCCCTGTAGAAGGACATTATGCTTGGTAAAGTGGAGGGTCAGTGTAAGAGAGCAAGACCCTAATGAGATGGATTGATAAATACAGTAGCAGCAACAATAATCTAGAGTGTAACAACAATTGTGAGGATGGCATAGAACCATGCAGAGTTTCGGTCTGTTGTGCATAGTGTCTCTCTGAGTTAGTTCTGATCCATAGTGACCCTGTATAGGGTTTCCAGGAGCAATGGATGGATATGAATCTGTTGTTGTTAAGTGCCATTGAGTCAGTTCCAACTCATAGCAACTCTGTGTAGGGTGTCAGAGGAGTGGCTGGTGAGCTTGAACTACTGACCTTGTGGTTCATACCAACCTTGCAGTCAGTGCATTAACCTACAACACCACAGTCCAGGGCTTATCCCATAGCTCCACGCCAGGATATATATGTGTCTATATGTATATATATATATGTATGCATGTGTATGTTGTTTTTGTTAAGTACCATCAAGTTGGTTCTAACTCATAGTGACTTTAGGAGTGACTGCTAAGTTTGAACCACTGACCTTGCTATTCAAATAACTTTGTTATCTAATGCTTATCCTACAATGCCACACCAGGACTCCGTATATGTATATATGTATAAGACACCTGGTGTGGCGCTGTAGGATAAGCACTGGATTACTAGTGACAAAGTTGGTGATTCAAACCCATCAGCTATTCTTTGGAAACACTCTAATGGTCTCTATGAGCTGGAACCGATTTAACAGCACTTAACATCAACAACATTTGTATATGTTTATATGTATAAGTGGGAGTCCTGGTGTGGCACTGTAGGATAAGTAAGGATCGCAAGGTTGGTTTGAACCACAAGGTCGGTGGTTCAAACTCACCAGCTGCTCCTTGAAAACCCTATATAGGGGAGGAGCTGTTGGGTCTGAACCGCCAATCTTTTAGTTATCAGTCCAGAGTTTATCCTACAGCAGTATATATATGTTTATATAAACATGTGGCACTGTATACATATATGTGTATATATAGTTGCTATGTGCTGTCAAGTCAGTTCCACCTCATAGTGACCCTGTATAGAATTATTGAGGCTGTAAATCTTTGCGTCAGCCTCATCTTTCTCCCACTGAGCCACTGATGGGCTTGAACTGAGTGGTTTGTAATCTGGTGCTAATCCTACAGAACTATAACTATACATATATCTAATCTGCAGCATCAGCACTGGGTTGCTAACTGCAAGGCTTGTGGTTTAAATCCACCAGCCACTCCCTGGAAACCCTATACAGGGTCTCTATGAGCTAGAACTGACTCGATGCACCTAAAAAGAACAATATATTTTAAAACATGGATGTAAAAATACACATCAATTTTAGAATACTGATTCCTTCTGAGGAAGGAAAAAGAAGAATCAGATGGGATAGCTTCAGCTCCTTATGCTTAGAGGGGGGAAAATCGATACTAAATGTGGCTGCATGTTAGTATTTGTTAAATCTGGCTTGTATGTTTGATTGTTACATTATTCTTGGTATTCATCATTTCATTTTTTGAACATTTAAGATATTTGATTAAACCCCTAGTTATTTTAAGATTCTTTCTGATCTAAAAATCTTTTTCTCTTGAATCCACCACAGTTTACTCTTCATTGAAGTGAATCAGCAAGAGGGTGGAAGGGTGAAGAAAAAGAGTGTTTGTGGCTAAACCCAAGAGCAATAAGAAAAGTGGGATTGGAAGCTGGCAAGATTTGCTTGATATGATGAAAGCAAAATATTTTACAAAAATCATTATAGAGAGAAGACAATAATGGCTCCTTTGGAGACCGTAAAACCACAGTTAATTATATGAGTATAATAATAGTTCTAATATTGACACATGATTTCATTTATATGGAAACATAATCTCTTTTAGGACTACCTCCTTAGTTTTATTCATTACCATATCAAAAGGGTATGTCTTCAGAGCCTGTATCCTTGGGAATCCTCCAGGTTGCTAGGTAAACCAATAACAGGCCCTACGATTCACACTGAGTTGTTGCTCATGACTGTTTCTAAGCTAAAAAGAACCAAAGAAAAGCAAGGGAAGGTCTCTTGTATTCTGACAAAATGTTCAGTCCTCATATAAAACACTCTGTTAAGCCCCTTGAGGAGTCTTGGTGTGGTGCTGTGGGGCTAATACGTCAGACTGCAAAGTCATTTGAATTGCAAGGTCAGTGGTTCAAACTCACCAGCTGCTCCTTGGTAACCCTATACAGGGTCGCTATGGGTTGGAATTGACTCAACGGCACTTAACAACAACAACAACAACAAGCCCTTGGAAGAGCCAGACAGATATAGGTCATAATCACTGTTCTGGAATAAGTTCCATTTTAGTTTGATACTTAAAATTTAGCAACAGAGATTGGTAAAAATGATAAAAATTCAAAGTAAGAAAAATATCTCTGTGGTTGATGAAATTTCAGGGGGGAAGTGGGACTTGATATGGGGAATCAAGGGTGAGAATAATTCTGATAAGAAAGTAAAATGGGAGAAAAAGAAGGATTTAAGATGAGGAAGTCTGGAGCCATGAAGCATTGGAATTTGAATAGCTCCTACTTTAACTACTACAACAAAATGGTTTTCCTTTCATTTTAAAGTATCCAAAAGCCAAATATCTACTGCCATTGAGACAATTACTGACTCATAGTGACCCTATATAGGATTTTCTATATAGGGTCTGTAGAGACTGTAAATCTTTATGGGAGCATACAGACTTGTCATTTTTCTGCAAATCAACTAATGAGTTTGAACCACCAATCTTACAGTTAGTAATCCATTGCTTATCCTACAGTGCCAAGGCAACACTAACCTACAATATGTAAATTTCCTAAGTAGGTATATTGTGTATAAAGAATAATTTAGAGATAAATTTCCAAATAATTTGGGCAATATGGAAAGTGAAGGAGGGGAAAATCCAACATGAGGAAAAGGTTTTGTCTTGTACAAAGGAAGAATATAAATATCAAGTAATTCTTTATGCTGAAAAGAGTATGCTTATATTTATATTCTGCTTTCTTTTGTGTTGCTTGAATGTTGTTGCAGATTGAATTGTGCCTCCCCAAAAGATATGCTGACGTTCTAACCTCTCTGCCTGTGAATGTGACCCTGTTGGAATAGTCTTTGAAGGCTTCATTAGTTAGGTATATCAACAGAGTGGTTCCTAATCCTATTAGACTAGTGTCCTTATAAAAGAGAAAAAGATACCCAGAGGCAGAGAGAAAGGAAGGATGCCCTGGACAGTAAAACTACAAGGATTGCTTGCAGCTACCAGAAGATGGGAGAGAGGCATGTAACATATCCTCTTTCAAAGCCTCAGAAGAAATGAACACAGTTGACATCATTGCAGACTCCCAGCTCCCAGAACTATGACACAACAAGTTTTTGTTCTTATACGCCACCAGTTTGTGGTTATTTCATTACAACATTCCAAGAAATCAATACGAATGTCATGAGTTAGAGTTACCAGCCCTGATAACCTCTTTCTCTAAATTAATTTTATTTTAGGAAATAGTTTACTTATTCCAACCACTGGCCCTTGGGAGACTGAAGTCTGTGTTTTCTACCCTGCAAAGTCAGTTTGGACTACAAGGTCAACAGTTCAGGTTCCCCAGTCGATTCTGGGAAACCCTATACATGTTCCCTATGAGCCGGAACTAACTCGATGGCACTTAACAACAATAACAACAAATATTCTCTAATCTTGTATTTCAGAGAGGAGAGTTAGGTTTATTCTCTCTCAGAAAGCCCTGAGGGTTCTTAGACAGATTGATCTATCTCTGCCCCAGGAACCAGTTTTTCATTCCAGGGATTATAGTGAGTGACTGACATGATGGAGAGATAAAAGATATTTGCTATAGCCTTATTACTGAGCTGCCTGCTTTACATTAGCATAAGGAATAGAGCCAGTCTAGTGATTTAACAGGAGTCCTGGTGTGGCATTGTAAGATAAGCACTCAACCCCAAGTTGGGATTGAACTGCAAAGTTGGCAGTTTAAACTCACCAGCCACTCCTCAGAAACCCTATACAAGGTCACTATGAGTCAGAACCAACTAGATGGCACTGAACAACAAGAGCAACAAATGACCTCACAAGTAATAAATAATAAATATCTCTTGCAAACAATATAAGAAAATGTCTTTGTATGGTATATGCAAATTACCCATAATACTGCCTGACTCAAAACATGTTAGTTCTTTTCTCTTCTCTCTCTAGTTATCTCTGCTTCTGATATTTGCTGAAGATGTTTTTGATCCAAGAGTCTTTTTCTCTTTTCACCCTGAATAGCTTTTGTTTCATTCAATAAATCAATAAAAGGGATCTATTGCCGTTGGGTTGGAGCTGACTCCATGGCACATAACAACAACAATTGCTGTTGGGTAAAGGAGCTCTGGCAGCATAGTAGTTACAAATCGGGCTGCTAACCTCAGGGTCAGCAGTTTGAAACTATCAGCTATTCCGTGTGAGAAATGAGGCTTTCTGCTCCCGTAAAGATTTACAGCCTCGGAAACCCTGAACAGGATTGCTATCAGTCAGAATCGACTCCACGGCACATAACAACAACAATTTCTGTTGGGTGCCATTGAGTTAATTTCTACTCAGTGATCTCATGTGACAGTAGAATTGTCACAAAAGGGTTTTCTAGGCTATAATTTTCATGGGAGCAGGTCACCAAGTCTTTTCTCCCTTGGAGCCACTGGTGGGTTTAACAAACCTTTTCATTAGTGTCTAAGTGCTTAACCATTGTACCACCAAGTTCCCTAAAAACTGATCTGGAATAAAGAAAAGGAGTATGTAAGCTAAATACAAGAATGAAGTACAAAAGTGATGAGAGTTAGATGGAAAGCAGGAAAGAACTAGGGAAAAATCTTGGAGTCTCAAAGAACAGTGGTATTCTTTGCTTTTGAAAAGTTAAATTCATTTTACTCTTAAGTATGCTGATTATCAATGTATCATGAATCTAATACTTATTGTAAGCATATATTTTTCTCATCTTTGGCTAACTAGACCATTTTCAGATATTGAGAATTTACTTCTACTTTGTGTGTGTGTGTGTTTATTACCTTTAATTATGCAAAACTCTGTTCATCCACATCACCTAGAGGTCATTTCACCCATTGCTCTGCTTGGCAAGCAGTCTCTTGTCTCTCTCTTCAGCAATGGTATGGTGAATACCTTTTCCTCAGGGAAGAGAAACCCAAGGTTTATTGCCTTTTCCAATAATGAAAATGTTGGAAAGTCGAGTGGCAAAGATGTTGCCATTGGCATCTTTCATATGAACCACATCAAAATAGCCAGGGTGTCTCTCTCTATTACTTATCACACCAATTCTTCCCAGATTGGCACCGTCAGTCAACATACACAGGTTACCAGTGTTAAACTTGATGAAATCAGTAATCTTTCCAGTTTCCAAATCAGTCTGAACAGTATCATTCACCTTGATGAGGGGATCAGGGTAGCATATGGTACAAGCATCATGGAACACTCAGTGAAGGATTCCTTCTGTGCCCACAAAGATTTTTCTTACTTTGCACAAAAGTACTTTGCCTTCTCAGGTTGTAATATGATGAACGGCAAATCCACCCTTGGTGTCATAGACTAGACAGGAATTCGTTCCCATTTTGTTAATGCTAATGACATCCATAAAACCAGCAAAATAGATTATATCAGGACCTTGCCATCAATCTTAATTAACCACTATATACAGATCTTTTTAACTTCATCTCCTGTCAGGACATACTTAAGTCTATTCCTTAAGAAAATCATCAGTGGGAGGCATTCTCTCAGCTTGTGGTAGCCTGTGGGTAGACAAGGAGCAAACACACCGGTCAGTTTGTCCAGCATTCAATCACAGGCTTAAGCTTCTTGGCAGCAGACAGCAACTTCTGGTGTTCCCACAAAATAGTACCTCTACTTTTATAAATACTATTCTGGAAACCAAGAAGAAACATTAAAAAACAAAAACCTTTATCAGTAGAAAACAAAACGTCTTTAAAGCTTAAATCACCTTCAATGTAATTATTAATATTAACCTTATTATGAGTATTTGTAAACATTCACAAATACAAAGAGAACAATATAATGAAACCTTATAGTATACCGCTCAGATTCAAAATTTGCTAACATTTTGCCATATTGTTTCATATACTTTCTTTGCTTTGCTTAATTATTTTAAAGCAAATAAATATAAGGCCTCATGAAACTTCATCCTACATATTTATAATTCTACTGATTTTAATTGAATTATTGATTAAGTAGTTAACAGGAAACAGGATCTTACAGGAAGTATCTAGGGAGGTGCAAAATATAGCAATTAATCTTTTCTCATTTAATCAAAGAGAGCAGCAGGGCTCTCGTTTTATCAATTAGCTTTAGAAACGGAAATTTGAAAAAAAATCAAAACCTAGAAAGCAGTTTTAAGTGTTTTTAAACCCATACTTCCATTTTCCTTCCTCTTGACATATTCCCCATTAATAACTGGTTACTTCTTGGTACTCTTGACCCCATGTGTAACCAGGATATATACTTATTTAACTAAGCAAGGAATTAGCAAGATGTAAGAATACAGTTCCCAAATAAATTTCCATTTTTACAGCAAAATCCTAGATCTTCTGACTGAAAGACCTTCGTAGTATTTTAGCACTACCACTGGTGCTGCGGGACAAAGCACAAGACTACAAGGTTGGTTTGAACCACAAGGTTGGCAATTCAAACTCACCAGCTGCTCCTTGGAAACCCTACAATCAGTTGCTATGAGTTGGAACTGACTCGATGGCACTTAACAATAAATTATGTTAGTATTATTACCATTATTATACTTATCAGTATTTTAAATAATTTTGTTTTGCAATATTTAATAACTTAAATTTTGTTAGCCTGTTCACAGTTGGAAAGAATAAAAAATTAATAGTATGGAAATAAGCAAGCTTGTCTCTTTCTGTATCTCCCCAAAGAAAGAATGCTGGCTTTGCTTTTTCTATTCTGGTTTCCAACCCTTTTTCCCAGAGGAGGGTCATCTCTGTGAGATGTTTTCATTGGACTTCTAAGAGGTAGAATTCAAGACTGGGAAGGAAGAGAAAGAGAAACTCTAAATTGATCTAGGGTAATTTGAAAATAACTGACATGAAGTAAGAGGAGAGAAAGAAAAAAAAAAGTACTTGAAAAGGAGGAAGCAAGAATATTGGAGAGTAGTTTGTAAATAAGAGGCTCCTGAGTAATGTGGGTTTACAGGATTTTGATGTGGTACTGTGGAATAAGCACTTGACTGTTGACCAGAAGGTTGGTGTTTCAAACTCACCCAATGCTCCTATGGTGGTGGTGGTGTTCTGTGGTGTTGTTTCTGATTCATAGTGACCTGCACAGGTTTTCTGAGGCTGTAAATCTTTAGGGGTGCTGGTAATTTCAAAGTGCTGATCTTAAGGTTAACAGCCCGATTTGTAACCACTATGCTATCACAGCTCTTAGGGTGGCTAACAGTCGGAATCCACTAAATGGCACTTACCAACAGAATTGAGGAGAGAAAACAGATACGAGAAATCTACTTGCTTTTATGAACTGGAATTCATTAACTATTTAGAAGAGAACCAAGCAAAATATAATTTCTTAAAAACATATTTTGGCTATTTGAATTGTTGTTTTTTAAAAGTGTTTCTGCTTATCCACAAACAGTTTTCTAAGCTATATACATTCTTCTAAAATATCTTTTTTGTTGACCGTATAGGATTCTACCCAGTGACTGTAGTGTAGTTAATACACCATTCCTCTATAATTGGATTTATATTCTTTCTAATTTTTTGCTACTTAAAATCACCATGACAAATGGGTTTGTGCTTGTAGCTTCTTTCTTAATATGTATTCATTATGGTAGATTCGTATCATAAGTAGAATTATATAATGAAAGTTATAAATGTTTTAATTGTCAAATATGTTTCGTGTTTATATGGATCAACTCATACAAGTATATTGTTCCACCAAGAATATATCTTCAGCATTGGGTGTTTTATTCCTTAGTCTCTTTTTTAATGTTATTGCTTTTCTAATTTTTGAAGTACTTGCTAAATTAGAGGTTGGACAATATTGTCTATTCTCTTGAGAAACTAGTGAATATCATCTGAAAATACTTGGCATTTACATCTTAAAGGAATCTTTGATACATTACCCCTTGTGTTTTTTCCGTGCTCTCTTTACTATTTTCCTTGTGTTTTAGTTATCTAGTGCTATACTATAAGAGAAATACCACAAGTAAGTGACTTGAACAAACAAATGTATTTTCTCACTTTACAGGAAGCTGGAAGTCTGAATTCAGGCCCCTAGCTCTAGGGGAAGGCTTTCTTTCTGTGTTGGCTCTGGAAGAAAGTCCTAGTCTCTTTTTCAGTTTCTGTTTCTTGGTTCCATGGAGATCTCATGTGGCGTGACATCTATCTTTCCCCTCTGGGCTTCTTGGTGTGTGCTTAATCTGCTCTTTTATATCTCAAATGAAATTGATTTAAGACACACTGTATAGTAATATTGCCTCTTTAATATAACAAAGAAAGCCCTATTCCTAAATGGGATTATAACCAGAGGTATAGTAGGATTTGGTGTCCTGGTGTGGTGATGTGGTAGGTTAATGCGCCAGACTGCAGCGCCATTTGAACTGCAAGGTTGGCGGTTCAAGCTCACTAGTCAATGCTCGGAAACCCTGTTTAGGGTCGCTATGGATCGGATCTGACTCGAAGGCACTTAACAACAACAACAACAACATAGTAGGATTTACAGCACATATTTGGAAGGGGGATGGACACACAATTCAATCCATTAATACCTTAACACCTTCTTTTTTCCTGATATCTTTCTGTCATTCTCTTCCTTCCTCTGTCTCATTTTTTTTTTTTGGTAAAGTTTTTTTTTTTTTATATAGATATCTTTTTTGGAATATATTTAAAAAGAACAAGAACACCAACAAACTCTCGGGTAAAGGTCATCCTAACGACTTTTAGCAATGCTGAAGGAACTCATTGACTGACCATCTATCTCCCTGTCCCATTCCATTTATCTCATTGTGTGTTGCAGTAGTATAAAAATAACATTAAGTTGTTCTATTAAAATGCCCTTAAAATATCTGAAGATGTTATCTAAGTATTCATTTCTCTATGCTAAAGAGCTATAGGGACTTTCCACAGGAAGCAATGCTTTGGAAGTCTTCACTAACCGGTCCATGTTTTCTTTGAATATATCCTTTGAAGTTCAGAGATAGACTATGCATCATTTATAAAACTATGCATTATGATGGAAATTCTCTCTAGAAATGGAATTAAATAGTAATAAGTTAATATTGCAAAGATTTAGTCAATGTTATTTGTTTATCTATTTATTTCAGCAGGGAGCTGTGCTGTGTACCTCATCATAGTTTTCTCTCATAAAGTCGTTGTGAAGATTAATTATATCCATAAAGTGTAGAGAACACTGCCTGAAATAAAGTTTAATAAGTGTGAATTCTATGTTAGTAACTAACATATTACTTTAGCTCCCAGGAGGCACAGATATAATCAGCCTAGGTTTTCTAGTTATATTTATCCACTCCCTTATTAAAAGAGTCTTACATTTTTGTCTTTAGTTTAATTATATAGATTAATAGCAATTCTATAAATGAGGTCTAATTTTAACTGAGTTCAGTAGAATCATTACTTCCTTGACCAGGATATTCCTTTTGGTAAAACCTAAGATAAGCACTGGACTGCAAAGTTGGTTTTAACTGCAAGTTGGCACATCAAACCCATTAGCTGCTTCCTGGAAACTGTGTACAGTGTTGGTATGAGTCAGAAACTACATCACAGCACTTAACAACAACAACAAAATAAGATTTGTCTTAAATTGCATTTTGCATAACATTTCTCTTTATTCTTATCTCTTGTTTGTGGGGTCATGTGACCTTATGGATAAGGCTTCTGATTCTAGATCAAAAGACTGAGCCCTTCATGGTCACTGCAGGGAATTTTAGAGTCATGTTGTAGTGCTGTAGAATAAGAACTGGACTGCAAACCACAGGGTCGGTGGTGCAAACTCACCAGTGGCTCCTCAAAAACCCTATACAGAATCACTATGAGTCAGAACTGACTCGACGGCACTCAGCAGCAACAGCATCTGTAAGGGAAAATACCATTATGTATCAAAAAGAAATAAAATCTTTTACTCCAATTCGCAGTGCTGTTGTTGTTAAATGCTGTTGAGTTGATTCTGACTCATAACAGCTCTGTATAGGGTTTCTGAGGCTGTAAATCTGTGGGGAGCAGAAAGCTTCATCTTTCTTCTGTAGAGTGGCTGGTGGTTTCATACTACAGATCATGTGGGTCACAATCTAGTGCTCATCCTACATAGTCATTGCACTCCCTGCAATATAGTTTTCATTGTTGTTAAGTACAGTTTGAATCAATTGCGACTCATAGTGTCCCAGTAGAGGGTTTCCAAGGAGCAATTGGTGAGTTTGAACAGCTGACCTTGTGGTTCAAGCCAACCTTGCAGTCCTGCACTTAGCTTATAGCGCCACACCAGGAGTCAATTTAAGTACCTTTAAATTCATGTTTGCACTGCAAGGTTGGAGGTTCAAGCTCACAGCTGCTCCTCAGAAACCCTATACAGGGTTACTGTGGGTTGGAACCGACTCGAAGGCACTTAACAACAGCAACAAATTGTAAAATAATTCAACATGCTACATTTTCCAGATTCTCATAGGAGTTAGAAAGCAAAAGATAAATAATACAGATATAAAGGTCTAAATGGTTGTGAAACTGGTTTTCACTCTGTACTGCCTTTGAAAATGTTTCATCTTTATTTGTGGAAATTTGAGCTTCCCCCCAGGCAACAGAAGTGAAGATACCCATAACCAGACTTGTAAAGTGGAGATAACAACCATGTTAAAACCAAAGCCAATCTATTTTACAATCCAAAAGGCATGTCATCACAAACAAGAATCTGCATGAATAACTTGAAATTTACTTGTTTTATGAAAAGTTTTAATTTTTAAAAATTCACCTCGGCATCTCATTTACTTCTTTGACGAATATTCCCATACACATATTTGAGTATTTGCCGCATTGAAAGGTCCATTATTGGGAGAAATGAATCACAAAGCAACTTTCAAATGATGGCTTTTCAGTCTCAACTCTCCCCACCACATTTGGAGGTGGAGAAGTTGTACCCACCAAGCAAACAGTTGAGACAGCATCTCAATAGATTTTAAGACAGCTCCCAAGTGGTATCATCCTATCAGCATAAGATTGTGAAGCATTTTCCAATTTCAAAACATTTATAAATCTATTCAATTATTTCAGAATCATGCGCTTTAAATTAGTAATGAAAATAGTTAATGAGTTACTTGACGAAGTCAAACACTAGGGTAGAATTGCAAGCCTTAGGTTATATTCCACCATCCAGTGCACTATCACCTTACTGGAAAATGAAGATCTCTTAAAACTGTTTGCACAGTGATAAATTAAGACAGCCAGAAGTAAACAGAGGGATATTTAAAAAGCTAATATAATTTAGATGTTTTTCCCCTGTACTTTTAATAGCTATGTTCGTGTCAGCAGTTTGGTGAGCAGGAAAGTCAATTATCACCTCTGTTATGGAAATCTCCTGTAACTCTGTGAAAAAAGGTCTTAGTAACCTAGAACATTCTGCACTTTAAGCTCCTGAGCATCAATGACTTCCCCCCAAATGTGTTAATTTCCACAATTAGCAAAACTAATTTCAACCTTTCAGTGGTGAGGAATATATATGATTTATGTAATTAATTAGTTCAGTCATTTATTAAATGCTTATTATATGTGTCAGGCATTATGCTAGGTGGTTGTTGTTGTTGTTAGGTACCATCGGATTGGTTCCAACTCATAGAGAATGCAGGCACAACAGAATGAAACACAGTGTTCACCACCCTCACAATTGTTGTTACGCTTAAGCCCGTTGCTGCTGCCTCTGTGCCAATCCATCTTCATGGAAGTCTTTCTCTTTTTCACTGAACTTCCACTTTACCAAGCATAATGTCCTCCAGGGACAGGCACTCCTGAAAATATGCCCAAAGTATAAGAGATGAAGTCTTGCCATCCTGACTTCTAAGGAATTTTCTGGTTGTACTTCTTTCAGCATAGATTTGTTTGTTCTTCTGGCAGTCCACGGTACTTTCAATATTCTCCCAACATCATGACTCAAGTGCATCAATTTTTCTAGTCTTTCTTATTCATTGTTCATCATTCACATGCATATGAGGTGATTGAGAATACCGTGACTTGGTGACTTGAGTCAGGTGCACCTTAGGCCTCAAACTAACATCTTTGCTCCTGAACACTTTAAAGAGTTCTTGTCCATTAGATTTGCCTAATGTGATAAACCTAGGTTGTTGTTGCTAAGTGCCATCAAATCAGTTCCAACTCACAGCGACCCTGTATGGGTTTCTTAGAAGCAGCTGGTGGGTTCAAATCACAGACCTTGAGGTTAGCAGTTCAGTGCTTATCCTGCAGCACCACACCAGGACCCCAGTATATCTAGGTAGAGGATACAAAAACAAGATATAGTTCCTATCTTTGAACACAGATCTAGCTATGGAAAGACAACAAATAGTTACAATATAATATGATATGGATGTATATTATTTATATCTTTCCTAGAAGAGACGTTTGTACTGGCCTTGAAATCTGAGTAGGACTTTTTGCAGGAAGCAAACAGCAGGAGGGACACAAGTCAGGTGTTCTATTGTCTGTATTATGACTCACTAAGCGTAATACTCACGTGATCTTTCTAGCATAGCATAAAATGAAATAAAACAAGTGACGTAATAGTATAGCCACATTGTTTATTTTGCATTCATATCAGGCAATTCATATATATTATAAATTATTTTCTTAAGAAGTATATCAGAAATAACATTAATTTTTTCTTGGTTTTAAAGGTTTATAAATTCTTGAAGGGTCCTAAAACTTTTCAAAATTCTTCTGCCAGAAAAGAATATTTAACTAGTTTACTAAGAAGACTCTTCTCAGTAGGATGTAAATAAAATTTTACTTTTCTTCTCTAAATGCCTTTAGAAATCAATTCCCCAACTTCCTCTTACTCATCTTTTAATGACATCTCAGGTAGATCCAATAGCTCTTTAGTCATATTCAAATATTTAAATTTTAGTTTAGTTTGACCCTTTTCTGTCCACACAGCTTTCTTATCCTTTCACAACTCCCCCTAACCTCCTCACCCTCACACACACATATATACTATGTTAGCCGGTCTGAGGCCTGAAGGACAGACATGTGAAGGAAAATTTGATTCTTTCATTTCTATTTAGACATACTGTCAGGTGGGTACAGCAGGATCTTCCTTAGCACAACTATAATGAAATACAGACTGTGGACTTTGCTGTGTGTTTACAGGAAGTCAATGAACCCATTAACATTTTTATTATCTACCATTATCAACCAAGGCTTTCCTTGATAAATACCTTGTATGGATTCAGAATCAACATTTCACAATTAGGAGCATGTGGTGACCTCTTTATAACCTTACGAAGCTGCCATTAAAGAAATACGTATCCTGGCTTAGTGTGTTATAGGTCAAACGTTAGCAAAAGAAACAAGTACACATTTTATCTGGCTATAGCATTTTTCCCCCCTAGGAGTGTATATATAGGCTTAGTATTCCAAACAAGAGACCTGGTGGTGCAGCATTTAAGCACTGAGATGCAACTGCTCTGCAGGAGATGTGTCAGTTGACATCTGTAAGATTTACAGCCTTGTGGATTGACACAGTGGCAACAGCAATGAGTTCAAACATATGAGGATGGCTCACTGTTTCATTCTGTGTGCGTGGAGTTCCTAAGTCAGAACCAACTGGATGACACGTCACAACAACAATAACAATGCTCAAGAGCAAGTTTTGGAGACACTTCTGACATCTATTTTGCTCTTTTCTTTCTTTCTTGTCTTTTTAATGACCTTTTGCTCTCTTCATGTATGATGTTGTTGCTATTATCCCACAAATCTCCTGGATATCAATCATTAGAGTTTAATGCATCAAATATGTTCTTGAGATGACCTCTACATTCCAGTGGGATATAGTATAGTCAAGGTCATATTTTGACTCTCATGCTTTTTACCCCACTTTTTTCAGCTTCAGCCTGAACTTGCATAGGAATAATTGATAGTTTATTTCACAGTAGGCCGTTGGCCTTATTTTGGTGTTGCTTCTTTAGTGTCTCCATAGTGTCTTTCCACAGATGTAGTCAATTTGATACCTGTGTATGCCGTCTGGTAAGGTCCATGTGTATAGTTGCTATTTCTGTTGTTGAAAAAAGATAATTACAGTGAATAAATCATTGGTCTTAAAATACTACTATGCGATCTCTTCATTTTTTATCACCAAGGCCATATTATATTTTCCAACTACTGACCCTCTTTGTTTCCAAGTTTCCTGTTCCAATCACCAGTAATTATCAATGCATCTTGATTGCATGTTGGATCAATTTCAGACTGAAGAAATAGGTAGAATTCTTCAGTTTCATCATTACTGGGTTTTGTGGTTGGTGCTTAAATTTGAATAATAGTGTTATTAACTGGTCTTCCTTGAAAGCATATGGATACTAACTTACCATAGGCAGTGTTATACTTCAGTGCTCTTTTTGATGATGAATGTGACACCATTCTTCAGTGTAGTACTAACCTCAGGGTCAATATTCGAAACTACCAATGGTTCTGCGGGAGAAAGATGAGGATTTCTGCTCCCGTAAAGATTTACAGTCTCAGAAACCCTAGGCAGTGTTACTATGAGTAGAAACTGACTCCACGGCACACCACCACCACTATGATGTTAGCTGTGGATTTTTCATAAATGCTGTTTATCATGCTGAGGAATTTCCTTTTGCTCCTAGTTTGTTTCATGTGTTATAATGATAAGATGTTCGATTTTGTCAAATGTTTTCTCTACATTAATTGATATGTTTATGTGGTTCTTTTCCTTTATTCTCTTCATGAGAAATATTATATTGATTGATTTTCTTATCTTAAATCACCCTTGAATTCCTGGGAAACACTTCAGTTGTTTAAAGATGCTGCTTGATTTCATTTATTGAGGATATTTGCATCAATATTCATAAAGGATATTAGTCTCTGTTTTTCTCTTCTTGTAGTGTCTTTATTCTTAGTGCAATGGTAATGCTGGTTTTGTAGAGAGAATTAAGCAGTTTTCCCTCCTCTTTTATTTTCAAGGAAGGTTTAAGAATTGGTGTCAATTCTACATATTCTGTTAATAACAAGGTGGCATTGGCTGAGCTGAAAAAGAGATTGATTTTATGGGGCCTGTGGCCCCCTGTCTTCCACCCTGGACCTAAAGTCATTAATCTACCCCACAAATGGAAGTAGCAGTTTAGGAGCAGTCCATCTTGTGCATATTCTTTTCATAGCAATTATTTCATAAGTAGTTACTGTATGTCTAATTTCATTTTGATTCAGCTTTTATTTAGAATAGTCATTTGTTTCTTAATGTTGGCTTTTTCTTTTCAACCGCATGTTAATAATTTTGGTTTTGTATGACTTGACATGTCTTGCTTTAAAATTTAATACTTTTTTTTTATCAACTCAAGATATAATAAGCTTTAGAAAAATTAATTTATTTTTACCTACATATGTATTTTCTATTCCTGATTAATTCTGTTACCAACAAGTCAATTCTAATTCATAGTGACTCTATTTATTGCTGTTATTAGGTGCTACTGAGTTCACTTATAGTGAACCTATGCACAACTGAACAAAACAGTGCCCAGTTCTGTGCCAACCTCACAATCATGGCTACGTTTGAGCCCATTGCTACTGCTACTGTGCCAATCCAGCTCCTTGGGGGCCTTTCTCTTTTTCTCTGACCCTCCACTTTACCAAATATGATATTCTTCTCCAAAGACTGTTCCCTCCTAACAATATGTCTGAAGTATGAGAGATGAAGTTTGGCCATCCTAGCTTCCAAGGAACACAAAATTACTGGTTGTAATTTTTCCAACACAATTCTGTTTGTTGTTTTGGCAGTCCATGGTACTTTTAATATTCTCCTTCAACACCATAACTCAAATGCATCAATTCTTCTATGGTCTTCCTTATTCACTGTTCAACTTTCACATATAGGGCAGAGCAACTCTATCTTGGCTTTCTAAAACTGTAATCTTTAGGGGAACAGACTGGCATATTTTTCTTGCAAAGAGTTGCTTGTGGGTTTGAATTGCTGACTTTTTGGTTAGCAGCTGAGTGCTTAACCACTGCACATCAGGGTTCTTCTTTTATGGTTAATAAAAATAGTTTATATTGTTTGGATTTTTCTAAAACTCTGTCTCTTCTCCTTTAGTCACCCACCATACTTTTTATTTGTTCTTACTTATTGAAAGTATGTGTATTGTCCATCTTTTACATTATTTGTTTTAGACATGTGATTTCAGGTCAATAAGACACACTTTAGTTTACCTATTACTTGTTTTGTGGCCTAACACATGGTCTATTCTGGAGAATGTTCCATGTGCCCTAGAAAAGAATGTATATGATGCTGTTATTGGGTTGAATGCTCTGTCATACATCTATGAGATCAGGTTGGTTGATTGTGTTGTTTAGTTCTTCTGTCTGTCGAGTTTCTTTCTAGTTGTTCTATCCTTTTTCGAAAGTGGTATATTAAAAATCACTCCCTATTAGTGTAGATTTGTCTGTTTCTTTCTTCAATTCTATTTGCTTTTCCTTTATATATTTCGGGGCTCTTTCATTGAGAGCATAGATATCTATTATGGTTATGTCAGCTTGTTCAATTGACCCTTAAATCATAATGTCCATTTTTATCTCTTAATGCTGGTTTTTGCCTTAAAGTTTATTTTATCAGAGATTAATTTTGCCACTGCTGCTCATTTTTTATTGCAATTAGCTTGGTATATATTTTTTCCATCCTTTAACTTTTAATCTGCTTTTGTCTGTGTGTGTAGTATGTCTACAGCAGACAGCATATTGAAGGGTCTTGTTTTCTTATCCATTCTGCCACTCTCTGTCTCTTAACTGGTGCATTTAATCAGTTGATATTCATTGTAATTAGTGATAGGTATGAATTAATTGAAGGAGAAAGATGAGGCTTTCTGCACCTGTAAAGATTTACAGCCTCGGAAACCCTATACAGGGTCACTATGAGTTGGAAGTAACTCCATGGCATACCAACACCACCACCACCAGGAATTAATTACTGTCATTATGGGTTTTTTTTGTGTGTGTGTGGTACTGCTTGTTTCTTTGTTCTGTATGCATTCCTGTGCTGAGTTCATGTTTTTGGTTTCTTTCTTGTCTTCATAGTTTCTTCATAGTTTTAATGTTTCCATTTTCTTCCTCAATTTTCATTTTCTTGATATGTTGTGAAATACCAATTTTCTTTGAGGTTGCCCTATATTTGATGAACTTTTTCCTCTCTTTAAAGCAGTCTATTTTATCCTTCAATCCACCTGACCTCCTTGTCACCTGGATCTTTGTTCCTGTACTTTTCCCTTTTTTTTAACTTTGTAATTGTTTGATCACTGACTGACTTCCCAAATTCTCTGAATTCATTCTTGTAGTTTTCTTCTCTTCTGGACTCCTCCACCTATCAATTGAGATCCGGGTCGTGCTGCCACGTATGTCAATCTCTGGTTGTTGTTTATTCTTGTTGGTTCTCAGTCCAAAGAACTCCTTTTAGGATGCTGTGAAGTGATGGGTTGACTTTGATAAAGTCCATTGTTGGTGTTAGGTGTCATCGAGTCGTTACCTACTCATAGCGACCCTAAATACAACAGAACGAAATACTGTCTGATCCTGGGCCAACCTCACAATTATTGCCACGCTTAAGCCTACTGATGTTGCCACCTTGCCAATCCATCTTGCTGGGGGTCTTCCTCTTTTTCTCTGACCCTCCACTCAACCAAACATGATATCCTTTTCCAGGGCCTGGACCCTCCTGAAAATATGTCCGAAGTATGAGAGATGAAGTTTGGCCATCCTGGCCTTGAAGGAGCACTCTGGCTATACATCTTCCAACACAGATAAGTTGGTTCTTTTGGCAGCCCATGGCACTTTCAATCTTCTCATCCAACACCGCAACTCATAAGCATCAATTCTTCTACAGTCTTCCTTATTCACTGTCCAGCTTTCGCATGCATATGAGGTGATTGAAAATACCATGGCTTGGGTCAGGCACACCTTAGTCCTCAAGCTGACATCTTTGCTCTTCAACACTTTAAAAAGGTCTTGTGCAGCACGTCATCTGAATTCCTGACTTCTGCTTCCATGAGCATTGATAGTTGATCCAAGAAAAATGAAGTCCGTGACAACTTCAATCTTTTCTCCATTGATAAGAATGTTGTTTATTGGTCCAGTGGTGAGGATTTTTGTTTTGTTTACATTGAGATGCAATCCATACCAAAGGCTGTATTCTTTGATCTTCATCAGTAAATACTTTAAGTCCTCTTCACTTTCAGCAAGCAAGGTTGTATCATCTGCATATTGCAGATTGTTAATGAGTCTTTCTCTAATCCTGATGCCACGTTTTTGTTCATAGAACCCAGTTTCTCAGATTATTTGCTCAGCATACAGGTTGAATAAGTATGGTGAAAGAATACAAACCTGTAACACACATTTCTTTATTTGAAACCATTCAGTGTTCCCATGTTCTGTTTGAATAAGAGAAATTTTCTTCCAGAAGCTCTTCAACTGTCTTCTCTGTGATCCTTCTTATTCCGGAGCTCCAATAACCCTCAGGTTATTCCTCTTCATGTTGTCCCATGTGAATCTTAGACTTTCTTCAGATTTTTTTATTCTTTCCAATGCTATTTCTTATTTAATTTTTCCGGTAGCAATTTCCTGACTTCTTGCTTATTTTTTTTCAATGCCTCTGTGAAGCATTTGTATGCACCTTAATATCATTCTGCTGAATTTCTTCTCAGGCAGTTCCAAAGCCTGCCCACCTTACAATGGGAAGTCTAGGTCTACTTCCAATTCATTTGTTTCAGCTACTCTCTCTTGTTTCTGGACATGAGCTGAGGTCTTCTGTTGTTTTGGGGGCATTTTCCATTATTAAATGTATTTTCAATAATTAGCTGAATGTGTTTTGATGTATTATTAATCTTTCTGATTGCCTCCTGTTAGATGTGATCAGGGGATGAGCTTCCCTTTTCACTTCTCTTATTCCTCAACTCAGAGTAATTTTAGCAAGTGTTGATTGTCTATCCGGTGTATAGTAGCTGCTATTGGCTCTTGCCAGGATGGTGAGATTTTATACGGTTCAGTTTCAGATTGGCTATATGACTGAAATTGCTGTCTCTTCTTGGGTAACGTAGTGAGAGAAAGAGCCTCCCCAAAGTGAAAAGGGGACCAAAACAAACAAACAAAAAAAAAACAAAAACAAAAACAAACAAACAAACATAAAACAGAACACAACAAACAAATAATAAACAAGAAAAACAAACAGCAAAAATAATCAGGTTACTAAAGTCTACAATTGCCACAAAACCAAAAATACCCCATAGTAAAATATGAGTAAAACTTTAATGCCCTTTTTTCAGCTTTTTGCATTCAAGGCCTCCTGGGAAATTTCAGGATGTCAACCATTGCTCCTTACACATAATTCCAGATTTGATTTTCGGACTTTCACCTATTTTGCATCTCTCCCACTCCTCAAGCCCTTTTAAATGTTATTCCTAGTAAGAAGCTGCCCAGCGCTGGCCAGAGCCATTTCTGGAAAACCCTACCATTTTAGGTTTTTCTTGTTGATTCCTCCCCCTTCTTCAAATCTGTGCCCAGTGGTATTTACTGAGCAAATCCATGAGCCTGCATAGTAGAACCCTCGGCGGGGGGGCTGGGGTGGGGGTGGGGGGCTGTTTACACACTCCAGGTACCAGAGTAGAGGTGCACAGACAAAAAAAGTCAAATGACCAGAAAAAAAAAAAGTTCACACCTTTATCTCGGACTGTCTGCCAGATCCCTGCAATGGGAGAGCTTCTTTGATCCTTCACCTGCTCCATCCTCTCAAGATAGCCACAGATCCCAAAACACCACCTCTCTTGCTTCTGTAACAAATCCCACTAGCAGTAAACCTTCGATCCTTCTAAATATTCCTTTATATGTAGTTCAGAAATCTAGGTCCGTCCTCTGAACCTGCTTCATCCGGTAGTCTGTGTTCTTATTGGCGGAGGTCTGTATAGTGCCTCTTCCTAATCTGCCATCAAGCCCCACCTTGCTTATTACTATTTCTGAGTGCTGACTCAGAAGCGTGGGAGAGGGTACAAACGCCTACTAGTTTTTGTAAAATGTGTCATTCTTGTCACATATAAGAATATTAAAAAACCTTTGGACTTATGCTTAAATAGGCCCTTTGGTATATTTTAGCAGCATAGGTACTTCTATCCATTTAGGTAAGATAGTCAGTCATTTTTCTACGTGACAATACTGGATTCTAGACCAGAAGATCCTAATGTGTTGATGAAAAGACAGAATCCCATTTTCCCAAAGTCCAAACAGATTGAATCCCATCTTTCTTCATTATCACTATAAACCTGACACCATCATAAAAGTTAATTAATTAGAATAGGAAACTTGTTTTTTTTAATGCTATTAGGATTTTGCTTCACTATACTTCTAGCTCTTCTGGATGATTATTACTCACAATCTGTTATCTAGTGGTTACATAGACATCTTGGTTTATCTGGTCAGTTTATAATTAACATGGCTATTTTCTGCCCATTGTTATTTAAAAACTAACATTTCATTTAAGTGTTTAGCATTCTTCAGTTTTCATACCCACAAGTCCTCCAAATAATTGTCAATCCCTCCTTGTCCTAGATTTATGTCACTTTTAGCCTATTGTTATGCTCTCTTCCAGGTTATATTACTCAGAGCAACTTAAAAATATTCAAAGGGAATAGTTCAATAACTTGAGCAGAATGAGTAGATTACAAAGGTGGGGGAGAATAAATGCCATTGAGTTGCTCTGACTCACACCAACCCTGCATAGGGTTTCTGAGGAGCAGTGTAGATTTGAACTGCCAGCTGTGTGGTGCAAGCTGACCTTGTGGCCTAATGCTTTATCCTACAGTGCCACACCAGAAGAGAAAATAGGTCCTTAATATTTTCCATTCCTTTTCTATTCCCTTTGGCCTCTGCTAAATTTCCCCAAGGAAAGACTTGAGTAGTATTCTTGTTGTTGTTTTTACATGTCATTGAGTCAGTACCTACTCACAGTGATCCTTTATAGGGTTTCTGAATAGCAGATTTTGACTGCCAACCGTGTGGTTCAAGCCAACCTTGAGGCTTAATTCTTCATCCCACAGCACCATTGGGTTAGGCAAAAGTCAAAGCAATAACTCAGTATAGGATTCTGAAATCATTTATCTGAAGCGACTCTTAACCCAAATCCTTTTAATACTCTTCAACGTCTCTCTCGACTCTGAATAATATGCTCTAAAGAAAAAAGAGGCAACAATGGATCCTTTGGAGCATGATTGAGAGAATTTGAAACTGGCAAAGTGACCTTTGCTTGATGGTTGTTTTCATATACTGTATGCACAGAAATGGAGTCCTGCTGTGGTGCTGTAGGATAAGCACTGGACCACAAGGTCGATTTGAACCTCAAGGTGGCAGTTCAAACTCACCAGCCATTCCTTGGAAACCCTATACAGGGTTGCTATGAGTCAAAACTGACTTGATAGCACTTAACAACAAGCACACAAGTAGCAGGCTTTGGCCCTTTGTAGTTTGAACACACATGTAACATCTTTGAAATCTTTCAAAATTTCAAAATATTACAGTATTCCAAATACCCTTTATGAAGCACCAGAGCTACATAATATTAGAGAGATCAGAAGTTTAAGAATCAGTGCTAAAATACATAGGAACATTTAGAAAAAAGTTACAAATGCAGCCACACAATATAGATTGGTTCTTCTATTCAGTACACTTTAGGAGTGAGAAAAAACCCAATACAGAACATATTTAGATTGTCATTTGTTTTATCATGTGACATATAATTCTTAAGCATTTACTAAATGCCAGTCATTAGCTAAATCCTGGGGAAAATGAACTAGCACATTATGTAAGTAGACTAAAAATCTGTGTTATTTTTTGCTCCTGCTATCTATATGGACCGAGCTCTGGTAGCGTAGTGGTTACGAATCGGGCTACGAACCTTAAGGTCAGCGGTTCGAAACTACCAGCCGCTTCGCGGGAGAAAGATGAGGCTTTCTACTCCCGTAAAGATTTACACCCTCGGAAACCCTGTACAGGGTCGCTATGGGTCGGAATCGACTCAACGGCACTTAACAACAACAACAATCTATATGGTGGGACTCCTGGTGTGGCGCTGTGGTATAATGTGCTGAACTGCAACGTCAGGTTGAACAGTAAGGTTGGCAGTTCAAACTCACCAACCGTTCCTCAGAAACCCTATACAGGGTCACTATGAGTTGGAATCAACTCAACGGCACTTAACAACAACAACAATCTATATGGTGTGGTGCTAGAGGACAAGCATTGGATTGCTAACTGCTCCACCCTATACAGGGTTACTATAAATTGTAACTGACTAGATGACATTTAACTGCAACAATCACTATGAGTCTGAAATGAGTAAATAGAAGTAGTTGTGAAATTAAAAAAAAAAAAATGTGATTGGTACTGATTGGTGCCTGTGAGGTCTTTATTAATATTATTTAAATACTGATTGTTAAACCAAGTTTATCAAGTCATATGAAAAATACTATTTCAACATTTTATAATAGCCCACTTTCTCCATTGATTTAAATAATATCCACTTATATTTGGATCTGTCTTTTTATTATCTGTATATTCCTGTGCCAACCTCACATTTTAAATTAATATGGCTTTACAATGTGATTTAATATTTGGTAAGGTATATTCTCTTTCATCACTCATATAAGGATTTTAACAAAATTAAATTAGTAAAATTAGGGATCATTTGATACATTTCTTCATCTAATCAAATCCATAATAGTAATTTACAATATTTAAGACACATTCTGAAATGAAAAGGAAGGGATTCCTGTTCTCAAAGAAGTACCCTAATACATGAAATAGAGTTATAATCTGATGTAGTAAGGCTAGAAGGAGGCAAGTTAGAACAAGTACTAATAAACATGTTTTATAGAATTAAATATTAGTTCATATAATAGAGCACACGTAGCTAGCATTCGCTATTTAATGCGGTCATTGCAGTTTATAGTGGACGGTCAAGTCCCTCAGGCTATCTTTAAATTGTGAACTGCTTAACAGGTGCAGTCTCATCTGATGTAGCATCTCCGATAATCTAAGCACCTTAATATCTTTCTTTTGTCTTTGTGTATGTGTGTTGGGGAATGATGCTGATGAGGTGAAATGTATGTCTTTGAATACCAGTATCACATGAGTTTTGGATTCTTGGATTTTTCAGTTCATTCTCCAAAGACATTAATTCTGATTCTTAGATGTGGAAAAGTCATTTCATTTTAAACATGGTTTCAGTTTGGTGGATGGTCTAGCTGCTTGACAGGTCCATGAGATCTTGTTTCACAGAAATCTTTTCTTCTGGAAATTCTTTAGGTTGTTTTTCTGGTAACTAAAACCAACTCCATTGTAATTAAAACATTTATGACCAGAGCCCGGGGTTTCTATTCAGTGATCTTTTCATTCCTTCATACAAAATACTCATTATGTGACAAGATATAACTGGTTTTATTAAGCTTTTATCTGTGACAAATTACTGAAATGCATTCTGAAATCAATCTTAACATAAATACAATTTTTGCAATGAAATCTTATGACTTTAATCTAAAATGTGGATTTCATTAGGCAAAACTTATTGGGTGTTCTAAGAGATGTTCTAACAGATGGAGTCCTGGTGTGGTGCTATAGGATAAGCAATTGACTGCTAACCACAAGGTTGGTGGTTCAATCTCACCAGTAACTTGGAAATCCTATACAGGGTCACTATGAATAAGAACAGACTCACTGGCACTTAACAACAACAACAGATGTATAAAAGGGAGATTTCGATTTGAACTAAGAAAATTCAGAAAGACCCAATCAAGGGGTTTGTAGGAGAGTAAGCTCTGAAGAATGAGTGGAATTTCAAGGACAGAGATAGGAAGGCAGGTAAAACTAGGTGCTAGAATGCCAAGATGTCATGCTAAATACAGAAAGCAGACCTAAAATGTGTTGGATTCTTCATCATGATTTTATATCATAACCAGTTTATATTCTCTAGATAGATGGTGAAAGGTGCTGGGCAGTTTTACTGGCCTCCTGTGGCTAAGGATTTTTCCAAACCCAAATGCAACCAGTGGTCTGGCCAGTGGCCTAGAAAGTGACCAGGCAGGAAAGTTCAACTCTGTGTGGTGGTTAGGCATACAATTCTCATGGAGGGCTATTCTTATTTGAGGTTGTTATAGTTTTAAAGGATAACTGAACAGGATTAAGCATGTACTTAGTGTGTGCCCTAGTGATACTGTTGGCTAGGCGTTGGGCTGCTAACCACAAAAATCAGTGGTTAAAACCCACCATTGACTCTGCAAGAGAAAGATGAGACTGTTCCTGTAAATGTTTACAGTCTCAGAAGACCTAAGGAGCAGTTTTAATCTGCCCTATATAAGGGTCATTATGAGTCAGAATTGACTCTATGACAGTGTGTGTGGTTTTTTTTTTTTAAGTGCTGCATAATGATCTCTGGTGGTACAGTGGTTTAAGCACTCAGCTACTAACCCGAAAGGTGAACAGTTCACCAGTCTCTCCTTGGAAGAAAGATGTGGTAATCTGCTTTTGTAAAGATTATAGCTAAAACCCCAAACTTGCCATCAAGTCAATTCTGACTCATAATCTTGGAAACCCAATGGGGCAGTTTTATTCAGTCCTATGTAGTTTCTTTCTGTTGGAATTTGTTAGGCCACAATCTCTTGGGTTTGATTAGGCTTAAACAATGCAGACAGCCCAGGTGGCACAGTGGTTAACCACTTGAGTGATAACAGAAAGGCCAACTGTTCAAAGCTACTATTCACTCAACCCACCATCCACTGTGGCAGTCTGCTCCTGTAAAGATTACAGTCTTGGAAACCCTATGGGGTACTTTTATTTTATTTTAGAGGGTGACTATGAGTAGAAATCAACTAGGGCAATGGATTTGATTTTGGGTTTAAGCACTGCAGGAAAGACAATTTAAGAGATGAAGTTTTAGTCCATTTTCCTCTATAAAATTGTTAAATGCTGTGGCGTTGTTCTGACTCATAGCGACCCTAAATAGAGTTTCAGAGGCTTTAAAATCCTCACAGGAGCAGAAAGTCTCATCTTTCTCACGCAGAGTTGTTGGCAAACTCGAACCACTGACTTTGTGATCTGCAGTCCAGTACTTACCATATGGAGTCCTATAAAATTGTTGTTGTTAAATGTCGTCGAGTTGGTTCTGACTCACAACGACCCTGTATTGGGTTTTCGAGGAACAACTGGTGAGTTCAAACGGTTAACCTTGCAGTTCTAACAGTCCTTGCAATCTATTGTTCATTCTACAATGCCACACCAGGACTCTCTCTATAAAAAGGGTTCTCAATTTATCTAGCTTCCAGCATTCCCTTAACAGGGGAAATAGCTGCCATGAGAAATTGTAACTATAGGTTTTAAGGTACTGGTGGTGAGCCTCTAGGGCCCTCTCAGGGATACCCTGACACCATCATAGATGAACTCTAGCTCTGAGCATCAAATCTGTCTTCCTTTTCATCTTCATCGGAAATTCTCATCTGTTCCTGTTGGCCTTGCCTAATTCTCAGTATAGTCAAACAGCTGATTTTCAAAGTGTCTTTAAGTATTGTTGTCTTATCAAATAACTGAATATGTCCCAGATACCATGATCTCTCAATATGCTGTTAACGGGAATTTAGTCGCCAACCGAACTTCATGGTCCAGAGTACATAGTATATCCGGGAGCAACGGGACCCAGTCAATCTAGCGTGAAGTCTCAGACCAAGTCCATATTGGCTTATCTCTGGATTATTTCAGGACCTGTCCCTTATCACCCAGAAAAAAATCAGCCCTAACTCAAGCCCAGAACCCCACATCCCTCCTAATCAGGTGGGTTAAAGCTTCAACGCTTTGCAGGTCTCAGTCACGGATCAGACTCATTCTTCAGGAAGAGCCTTGTGCTCTTCACATTAGCAGTGCAAAGGGCAGAATGCTAGGTAACGGGAGAGTAACCAAGTGCAAACGCGCTAGCCCATTGTGCCGGGGGCTAAAACTCAGTCTTTGCTCCCGACGCAAGCGGACGCCCCGCCCCACGTGTGACGCTAGCGTCAGGCCAGTCCCGGCATGCTGTGCGGCGGCCGGTGGTGGAGCACAGGGAGAGGAATTTTCTCAGTGTGCTGCCCCGGTTCAGTTCAGTTGCTGTCCAGACCCGGGTTCGGGAGAGTGTCGGCTCCAGCTTTTTTCCACAGCTCGCTCCCCAGTCTGAGCGCCTGGCCTAGCCCTCTCGTGAGGGCGCCCCGGGACGGAAGGATCCAGCAGCCTGTCGGCGCCCGCCGTTTTCGTGGTCGCCGTTGCCGTCGTCGTTGTGGTAGTCTCCGCCGTCGCCTGGGCCATGGCCAATTACATCCACGTCCCGCCTGGCTCCCCGGAGGTGCCCAAGCTCAATGTCACGGTTCAGGATCAGGAGGAGCAGCGTTGTCGGGAGGGGGCCTTGAGCCTCCTGCAACACCTGCGACCACACTGGGACCCCCAGGAGGTGACCCTGCAGGTAACGCCCACACATCAGCCCAGGGTTTTCCACTACAAACCCGCCTTCTCCGTACTCCTCCATGATTGGAGAAGACCTACGGGAACATCTTACCCCTCAACCTGTGGGAGAGACCCAATATTTAGTCCGTCATGCTTGTTGGGAAGGTCACTCCCCCTTCCTTCACAGTCCTATATTGATGTTGCCCCGAGGTCCATATTTCTGCTTCTCGAAGCCGCCACGTAAGTGACGCACCCTTCTCCACTCCGAGAAGATTCCTGCTGATAGTTGCCTCTCTTCCCATTCCCCAGTCCAGGCTAATAGCAAAATGAACCCCGTTTACTCCCCTTGAGGGGGTCTTCGTTAACAGGCCCAAGCAACCTTCTCTCCTCTTTCCACAAATCCTCTTCGATCCCTTCCCTCCCCTCCCCCGTAGTTTACTCCCATTGATTCTTCACCCTGCGTTTTATTTGTTCAAATCCTCCAGTCGGTGAGAGCACTCGATTCAAGATTAATGACCATGGCCATGCAGGGCTAGATTGGATTTTTTAGACAGCAAGCACTACACACATACTTTATTTGAATCATTTCAGATTTTAAAAAATGGTATTAGTAAAATTAATATCTGATTTTAGAATGAGCAGTGGCTTCTGTGACGATTTCCTTTCATGAGCCACTGTTATTATTCATGGTGGTGGTTGTGGGCCACCGAGTGGGTTCCGATTCATAGCGACCCTGTATAGGGTTTCCAAGGCTGCACATCTTTATGGGCGGAGGGACTGGTAGATTCGAACTACTGACCTTGCTGTTAACAGCCCAGCCCTGTAATCCACTATGCTACCAGGCGCCCTGGTGTGGTGCTGGACCGCAAGGTCGGTTTGAACCCCAAGGTCGGCTGTTCAAACTCAGCAGCCATTCCTTGGAAACCCCATACCCGGTTGTTATGAGTCGAAACCCACTCGACTGCACTTAAAAAACAAAAACCAGGGCTCCTTATATTATTCATGTGGCTGGTGGTTGTGTTCCATTGGGTGGGTTCCTTCTCATAACATCCTATATAGGGTTTTCAAGGAGCGGTTGGTGAGCTTGAACCATAAACCTTGAGATTCAAACCGACCTTGCAGTTTAGTGCTTATTCTATAGAGCCACCCAAAACGATTCATAGATTTAAAAGAAAAATTGGTAGAAAAGAAAAATCCCCACAACGTAAGAGCTTTCTAATTCATATTCAGAAGTTAACGTTTACTATGTATGAAATTTACTTTTAATACTAGTTTGCTTTTTAGCTTTTGAAGTTCAAAAACTCCTTTTCTCTTGCAAACAATGTAGAAAAGTAATTTTAAAGACTGAGATATTTGGAATTTATTTCAAATCTGACCAATAAGGTAAGAACAATTCTTAAAATAGACAAAATATTAGCCTTGTTTTGTTGATTAATGTATTCATTAAACTTTATTGCTTTAACAGTTAACTTAGATTCTTTGCTAAACTATTTACACAAAGATGAATAAAACATGGACAGTGTCCTAGGTTTCTGACACTTGGGCTATTATAGTGTTAGTTTCAGTTTTTATTGCCTAGAAGAGATCAGAAGATTAAAAGGATCCAAGTGTTTTAGAAAACAGTTTCAAAACTTTCAAAGTATTATAGGACAGTAATACAGAATGATTCTACTGTGTAATTAATTTTAAAAATCTATATGCATATCTATTAATTAAGGTAATAAGTCAACAAAATTGGAACTCATTATTACTTTAGTTTATTATTTATTAACTTATCTGTAGTTTATCATCAACCAAACACACTGCCAATAAAGTCCATTTTGACTCAGAGCTGCCCTAGATAGGGTTTTTGGGGCTGTAAACCTTTAATGTATCAGGAAGCTTCTTTCTCCCTCAGAGCTGCTAGTGGGTTTGGACTACAAGTCTTGGGATATGAAGTCCAGTGCTTAGCCTACAGTGCCACCAAAACATCTTGGAGTTCTTTATGTTGTTGTTAAGTGCTGTTGAGTCAATTTCAACTCATAGTGACCTTGTATAGGGTTTCCAAGGAGCAGTTGGTGGATTGGAACCTCTGACTGTGTAGTTATCAGTTTAGTGCTTTATTGTACAGCACCACACCAGGACTGTAGTTTTTAATAGAAGGTTTTAAAATTTATTAAGATGATTTATTTTCTGTTGTTAACTGCCATGGAATTGGTTTCAGCTCATAGTGACCCTGTGTAGGGTTTTCGAGGCTTAAAAACTTTAGCAAGAGCAGAGAGCCTCATATTTCTCCTGTGGAGCAATTGGTGAGCTCAAGCCGAGGACTTTGTGGTTCGCAGAGCAGTGATTATCCTACGGAGCCACTGACAGTCAGTTATTAAACAGGTATCTTATTAATTAAAGGTGGTGCTGATGTTAAGTGTCTTTCTATTTGGTAAACTTTATTACTGGCAAACCATGTTACTTTTTAAAGCAATTTGTAAGCTTTGAAGACCGTTTCCTTTGATGTATTTGTTTGCAGAATAGTAAAACTGTATGCCAGATTAGATACTGTTTTATCATTTTGTCCCCCAAACAACTCTATTAGGTAGGAATTATCCCATTTTTAGGTGAAACTTGGGTAAAAAGGGTCCAAAATGTATTTATATCAATTTTTTATTATTAGGAAATAACTAGTTGGAAATGAATCTTGGCTTTTCTTTATGTAGCAATTTTTGACTGTGACCTTTGAACTCATATTCTAAATTTCTAATAGACTTACTTGTAAGTTAAGGTAAATACTACAATTTATTTTACCCTAATGGGATTGTTTTTATTTTAGAAATACATTTACTCTATGTGCAAGCAAAATTTTTGATTTAGCTGCTGAAACATCTACCAAACAGATCTCCACGTAGTAGATCTGACTCCTCACATCCTAAGTCATCACAGACTCTATATCTGTGATGCTTCAGGATTTCTCTAGTAAATCTCAATGGCAATTTTTCTTTAGAGACTTTGTTTTATTTCCATTGAGTAGAAAGTAAGCTCATACCTCACATTTCAGAAAGTGACGAAAGTATCATATTGTTGTTGAGTGATGTTGAGTCATTTCGACTCATAACAACCCTGTATAGGGTTTCCAGTAAGTGGCTGGGTTGTTTGAACCATTAACCTTGTGGTTAGCAGTCCAGTGCTTATCCTATAGTGCCACACCAGCACTCCGTTTATCATGTAGTCAACATAATTATAGCGTAATTTAAAAATAATTAGGTAACATCAATATAGTCCATTTTTTCCCAAAATTTTTAAGTGATTTAAAATATGTTTTAAACATACCTTAACCCACTGCCATTGAGTTGGTTTTGACTCACTGATCCTGTGTAGGGTTTCTGAGCTATTGGAATCCTGGTTGCAAGGTTGTTGATGATTCAAACCCCCTAGCTGCTCCATGGAAACTCTTTACAGGGTCTCTGTGAGTCATAACTGACTCTAAGGCACTTAAGAACATCATCATCAACAAATTGTTATTGGAGCAGAAAGCCTTGTTTGCTACCTGTGGGTGAGTTTGAACTGCCGACCTGTAGTTAGCAGTCCAGTCTTACCTTATAGCACCACCAGGGCGCCAAACATCTTGTAGGAGCTTATTATAGTAATGCTCGTACTTTTCCAGGTGATAATGCCTGCCAATGAACCATGCAGAGCATATCAGAAAATCTGGAAATAAGCAAAAAAGACTTTTTTGGAATCAAAGTGATACTAAAAATAGTCTTTGTGCAAAACTTACATATATATGTAAGAATATATCTCATTTTAGATAGACTTCTAACAAGTTTAATTATTTGTTTTTTTCTACCCTTACAAGGAGTCCTGTTATTGTGCTGTGGTTTAATGCACTGCACTTCAAAGTTGGTTTGCAAGGTCAATGGCTTAAGCTCACCAACTGCTCCTTGGAAACCCAATACAAGTCGCTAGGGGTCAGAACCGACTCGACGGCACTGAGCAACAACAACCCTTAAAAGATTTTGTAGTAAAATATAAAGTGGGTATTAAGCTTTTTGGAATGTATCTAGTTGACTCATGATGACCCCATGTATGTCAGAGTACAGCTGCACAGCATAGGATTTTCTTTTTATTGTGAATTTGGTAATGGTTTCAGAGCAGATCAGTTTCATATAAAATTCACTTATGTTTTGTTTCATCTCATGTTGATTGTAATCACTTATCCCATATCTTCTGTGTTTCCTGTTAATATTCATTCTTTTCTAATCCTGAATTTTGCCCTTGGGTAAATGCTACCCTCTTGATCTCCAATGGTTGATTTTACTAAGGTGAGTGTAACTCCTTAGTGTCATGGTTTCTCTCTCTGTGTGTGTGTATTTGGTTCCAGCTCATAGTGACCCTGTATAGGGTTTCCTAGGAGCGATTGGTGAGTTTGAACTACCAACCTTGTGGTGAGCAGTCCAGTGCTTATTTTCCAGTGCCAGTTCCCTTGGAGACCTGTCTGTTGTGTAGCTGAAATATTGAACCATGGAGGTGAGTTCATTTCCAGACCTGAAGAGTGACTAAAGACCATAATCTTGTGGGCTCCATGGGATTTTCAATGGTTGATTTTTCTCAAGGAGGTTTCCAGGCCTCTTTCCACTACCATTCCCTGCCCCCCAATCCAGGTACTGTTGAGTGGACCTGAACCTTCAGTCTTTTGGTTAGTAGCCAAGTGTGTTGTTTCATGACTTAGGGGCACTGACACAAGTAAGCTCCTAACATTCATGAATTCTTACATTATTTACTTGTATTAGAAGTACAAATTTTTAGCAGGATTTCTTTGAATGCTAACTTTAGCACAAGATAGGAATGATTGAATATAGGAGGTAAGGGTTCATGCAGGACGGGGCACTGATGCTTGAAAGAAAGATATAAATTGATCAGCTATAAAGGGGGAGGTGTGTCAAAGAAAATAAAACTTTCATTAAGGTATAGAGCCTAGACTGAATATTTTTCACAGAACAGTGGGAGAGAATTTTGGGGAATGGGATTAAATATGAAGGTTTTGTCAATCTTTAAGGAATTGGCATTTTATTGGAAAGGGCTTAATGGAAAGCCATTGGAGGTTAATATGTGTTTTTCAGGGAAGCGACATGCTACAATATAGAGAGTGCAATGGTTGAGGGAAGTGTTTAGAATTTAGAGAATAAGCGATGATTTAGGATAGCAGATTTGAAGCTGGTGTCACCATCCACTAATAGGATATTAAAATAATATAGTCAATTGAGACTAAAAAAGTTTAAAAAGATGAGTTAAAATTTGATAGGATAGATTAGAGAGGCTTGCAAACTATATTGTTTTGTGAAGCAGGTTTTAGATTACGTAATTGATGTAGATACAAAATCAAATGATAAGTATATTTTTGTGGATTTCATTCTTAAGAGTTTGAGAAATTCTTAACTTAGAAGAGGCTGTGTTAGTCCAGACAAGAGGTGATGGACCCCAAATTAAAACAGTGGCCTTGGAGATGGAAATAAGGGACAGATTTGCCATTTCAGGAAATAAATGTATAGGACTTGTTAATTGCCTGTAGAAGAGGGAAGATTATTTAAAAAGTAATTTTTATGGGTAAGAAAGAAAAGTAATATAGACCTATAAAATAACTTACATATAACTTATAATTAGTTATTTTATATTTTTGCATCAGATAGGTTATAAATAAATGTTTTTAGTACCCTTTTAAATACTGTGAGCTAAAGCAATACAAAAATGCATATGAAATGAATTGTTGTAACCTGTTTAACTCCCAAATAGGGTAAAAAAAAAAAAAAATATTACCAGAAACTCAGACCATTTCCATTTTCTTTCCTAGTTCTAACCCTCTCACTCCACCTAGTGGTAATCACAATAACATTTTTTTTCTTTATTAAATTAAAAAAAAAACAACACCCCAAAACCTTGAAGTACTAAGTTTTTGCAAATTAAATCCTCTAAGAAAATAGTATCTATAGTCCCGAACATATGGTGGAATTCTGTTCTGATGACACAGTTGTAAGTTAGTTCTGACATAAGTTGAATACCACATTTAATTATTATTATTTTTTTTAGTTAATGTTACCTTTTATTAACAGTCTTTGTAAATTTGATCTTTTTTTGTCTTTAGAGCTTGGAAACATTACATATAAATAAACTTACAGATATATTTTAGCATTGTCTATAGTATAAGAGTCGTGGTGTGGTTCTAGGATAATCACTGACCTGCTAATCACAAGGTTGGCAGTTCAAACCCACCAGCTGCTCTTCAGAAATCCTGTGCAGGGTCATCATGAGTCAGAACCAATTCAGTGATACTTAACAATGACAACATAGAACATATTAGGGAATGTGGTAGCTCCATATGATAAGTACTAGAGAGCAGACCACAAGGTCTGTGGCTCAACCCCACCAGTTGCTTCCACAGGAGAAAGATGACTTTTTCTGCGCCTGTGAAGATTTGAAGCCTCAGAAACTCTATACAGGGTTTATGTGAATCAGAACTGACTTGATAGCACTTAACAACGGTGTAGTACATAGTACTAGCAATAACATATGTAAAAAAATAAAACCACAACAAGGTTGCAAGAACAGATGTTATATCTTGAATACATTATAAGTTGGGAATTGGGACTACATATACTGAAATGAGGTATGGACTTTTATGTACATGGAAGGATATCTAGGATAGAGTATTTTAAAAAGCAAAATTTAAGAAAACATATATTGGAAAGAAATGGAGACCTTGAGTGGTGACAGAGGATTAACTCGCTCAGCTGTGAACCAAATGTTGGACGTGTGTGTCTGCCTGTTTGTGCCTTGGAAGAATGTTTTGGAGATCTAGTTCAGAAAAATTAGCATGGAAAACCCTCTGGATCTCAGTTCTGTTCTGACACATATGGGGTTGCCCTGGGTTGGTATTGATTCTGTGGCATCCTTTTTTGTTCTGTCTATAGCTATGTCAGTTATGTATGGGAGAAGCAGAAAGTAATAAAAAAGAAAACTTTTAAAAGTAGAATATTGATAACAAAAATGGAATTTTTCACACCCTAAGTTTTAATAAGGCGATACATCATTTTAGTAAAACTAACCTATATCATGCTCACATAATCTATTGTAAAATGACCTTAAAGCATTTAACTAACATACAGGTAATTCTCAATTTACAGTATATTCAACTTACATTGAAACAAATGAATGTCTTTTTTTGTATATCTTATTACAGGTAAATAATATGTGCTACATTGTTAGAACATATAATGTGCGGATGTTATTCTCAGATATTTGCAGATAAATCCAAAGATTGGATTTAGGAAGACATTAAAAATAAGAGGCATTAATAATGAAAACATAAAAATAGTTATTTGATGTATGTCAAAATTGACAGTGATTCATCGAAATGGAACTCCATTGTAAGTTGGGCACTGACTATATTTTCATTCTGTTTCCATTCTAGCTTTTCTGCCCCACCTTATCTTCTCAGTTGTGCTTTAGGGGTACTGGCTGAATAGTTTCACATAATTGATTATTTAAAGGAGCTCAATACTCTTGGGTGGTATTGTTTTATATTATAAGCCAATCTATTATTGAATATTATTGAGGGTTTACAAGATGGTGGATCAGGTAGACATGCAGTGAGTAGCTCCGTCAGTAATAACACAGAATACCGGACCAAGCAGGCTCAGAGGATGGTGCTAGAACTCTGAATTTGTGAAAACTGGAATTTGTCAAAAATGAAATGGAATGCATAAACATTAATATCTTAGGCATTAGTGAGCTGAAATGGACTGGTATTGGCCATTTTGAATCTGACAACCACATGGTTTACTATGCCGGAAATGACAAATTGAAGAGGAATGGTGTTGCATTCATTGTCAAAAAGAATATATCCAGATCAGTCATGAGGTACAGCGCTGTCTGTGATAGGATAATATCCATGCGCTTATAGGGAAGCCCAGTTAATACCACTATTATTCAAATTTATGAAACAACCACTAAAGCCAGTGAGGATGAACTAGAAGAATTCTACCAACTTCTTCAATCTGAAATTGATCAAACATGCAATCAAGATGTATTGATCATTATTGGTGATTGGAATGCAAAGGTTGAGAACAAAGAAGAAGGATCAATAGTTGAAAAATAATGGCCTTGGTGGTAAAAATTATGCTGGAGATTGCATGAGAGAATTCTGCAAAACTAGTGATTTGTTCATTTTAAATACCTTCTATAGATAGCATAAGAGATGACTATACACATGGCTCTCACCAGATGGAATACATAGAAATCAAATTGACTACATCTGCGGAAAGAGAAGATGGAAAAGCTCCATATCATCAGTCTAAACAAGGCCGGGGCAGATCATCAATTACTCATATGCAAATTCAAACTGAAGCTGAAAAAAATGAAAACAAGTCCGTGAGCGCCAAAATATGACCTTGAATATATCCCACCTGAATTTAAAGATCATCTGAAGAACAGATTTGATACATAAAACACTTAAAGACTGAAGACCAGAAGAGTTGTGGGAAGTCATTGAGAAGACAAGAAAGAAGGAAAAGGTCAAAATGGATGTCAGAAGAGACACTGAAACTTGCTTTCCAGCGTAGAGATGCAAAACCAAATGGAAGAAATGAGGAGGTCCAAGAGCTAAACAGAAAATTTCAAAGGTTAGCTCGAGAAGATAAAGCCAAATATTATAACAAAATATGCAAAGATATGGAGTCAGAAAACCAGAAAGGAAGAACATGCTCAGCATTCTCAGGCTAGGGGAACTGAAGTAAATATTTATGCCATGACTTTAGTTATTGAAAGATTCTCTGGGCAAATTATTGAATGATGCAGAAAGCATCAAGAGAATATGGAAGGAATACACAGAGTCACTCTACCAAAAGGAAATGGTTAATGTTCAACCATTTCAAGAGGTAGTATATGATCAAGAGCCAGTGATACTGAAGGAGGATGTCCAAAGTGCATTGAAGGAATTGGCAAAGAACAGGGCACCAGGAATTGATGGAGTAAAAATGGAAATCTTTCAAGAAAGTGAGGCGGCACTCACTCATTTCTGCCAAGAAATTTGGAAGACAACTATCTGGCTGACTGATTGGAAGAGATCCATATTTGTACCCATTCCAAAGAGAGGTGACCAACGGAATGCAGAAATCATCGGACAATCTCTTTGATATCCCAAACGAGTGAAGTTTTGCTAAAGGTAATACAGAAATGGCTACAATCATACATTAACAGAGAACTTTCAGAGGTTCAAACCAGATTCAGAAGAGGCTGTGGAATGAGGGATATAATTGCTGATGTCTGATGCATTTTGGCTGAAAGCAGAGAATGTCAGAAAGATGTTTACCTGTGCTTTATTGACTACGCAAAGGCTTTTAATTGTGTGGATCATGACAAGCTATGGACAACATTGTGAAGTATGAATATTCCGGAAGACTTAATTGTGCTCATGAGGAATATGTACTTGGAACAAGAAGCAGTTATTCGAACAGAACATGGGAACACTGAATGGATTAAGATTAAAAAAGGTGTGTGACAGGGTTATATTCTTTTACCATACTTAATCAACCTGTATGCTAAGCAAATAATCCAAGAAGCTGGATTGTATGAACAAAAACATGGCATCAGAATTGGAGGAAGACTCATTAACAACCTGCGATATGCAGATGGTACAACCTTGCTTGCTGAAAGTGAAGAGGACTTAAAACATTTACTAATGCAGATCAAAGATCACAGCCTTGGGTATGGATTGCATGTCAATGTAAAGAAAACAAAAATCCTCACCACTGGACCAATAAACAACATTCTTATCAATGGAGAAAAGATTGAAGTTGTCAGGGACTTCATTCTTGGATCATATATCAACCCTTATGGAAGCAGCAGTCAAGCAATCAAGCGACGTATTGCATTGGGCAAATCTGCTGCACAAGACCTTTTTAAAGTGTTGAAGAGCAAAGGTGTCAGCTTGAGGATTAAGGTGTGCCTGACCCAAGCCATGGTATTTTCAGTCACCTCATATGCATGTGACTAAGGAAGACCATAGAAGAATTGATGCTTTTGAGTTATGCTATTAGGGGAGAATATTGAAAGTGCCACGGGCTGCCAAAAGAACCAATGGATCTGTTTTGGAAGAAGTTCAGCCAGAGTGCTCCTTGGAGGCCAAGGAGTTCTGGGGGAGAACTTCGTCTCTCATGCTTTGGACATGTTGTCAGGAGGGACCAGTTGCTGGAGATGGATATCATGTTTGGTAAGGTGGAGTGTCAGAGAAAAAGAGGAAGACCCCCAATGAGATGGATTGGCCCTGTGGCAGCATCTATGTACTCAAGCGTGGTAACGGTAGTGAGGTTGGCCCAGGATCAGGCAGTATTTCGTTCTGCTGTGAATAAGGTCGCTATTATTTGGTACCGACTCGATGGCACCTACAACAACAACAACCGTTGTAAGCCCTGGTGTGGTGCTGTGGGTTAATGCGCTGTACTGCAGAGCTGTTTGAACCTCAAGATTGGCGGTTCTAGTTCACCATTTACTTCTTGGAAATCCTATACAGGGTCGCTATGGGTTGGAATTGACTTAATGGCACTTACCAAGTTACAAGACTGTCACATATTGAAAGAGGTTTTGGGTTGTGATTCAGGATCCTAAGGTGACTAAATTTAATTGATATCACTGCAGCTTTCAACATATCATTGTTGTCTCTTTCCCATGAGCTGTTTGCTGTTGCTTCAAATAACAACTTTAGTAGGTTTGGGAATTCTATAGGTGCATGTCTTCTGTTTTCCAGTACTTAACTTGGGGAAGATTTCTCATTGTCTCAATAATATTTTCTGGTAAAGGCAACACAATCACTTTACATAACATCTGTTGCAAACTTTCAATTTGTATCCAAATTTCCCTGTCAATAGTACATCTCCAAACCTTTCAGTTTAACTGTTGCTCCCTTTAGTGTTTCACATTTAAATTTTCTAATCATAGTACATTTATCTGGCTTTGGTGTCAGGATATTCAAAAAGGTTTCATCTTCAACTTCTCTCTGTTTTACCCATATGTGTTCATATGACTGGGCCCCTAGCTGCTATGGATAGTTAAGCCAAAGTGCTGGACTCCTAGTTAGTTTTCTTCATGGTTAATCGGTTGTCTGGTGTGGCACTGTAGGATAAGTCCTGATTTGGTGCTGTAGGATGTAAACCTTGAACAGCAAGGTCAATTTGAACTGCAACATCAATGTGTTGCCAAACCAAAACGAGGGATTACTGCCTGTCACTGTAGTCAGTCACAGAGGTGGTGAGAGATCCAATCCAAGCTTTATTAACAGAAAGCCAGCAGTCTTCAGGATGGTTGAGAATAGCTTCTCAAGACCATCCTGCCCATTATGAAGAGAAGGCACATTATATAGGGTAAGTTATGTTTGAACGTACATGTAATCTATTTTAATATCAAGATAGTATCTTTGGGGGAGCGGGGAGGAATAATAAGGCAATGCCCTTCTCAAACATTCCATCTCTCTGGAAAAAGGAACAATCTCTTTTGGGAAAGGGGAACAAACAGGTAAGAATCCTTCTTAAACATTTTAACTTTGCCTATCCTTAACTAACTTCAAGACCTAACAGCTAAACTGACTTCATTTTGTTTAGGTCAGTAGGTCCATGCTATCAAGTGGGTCAGATCTACCATGTGTTCCTCAGAAACCCTATCCATGGTTGCTATGAGTTGGAACTGACTTGATGGCACTATACAACTACAGTCTGTTGCCTGAGTAACCTCCTCCTCCCCTCACTTTGGTAGCAGACTCTTCAATGTCATCTTTGCCTTCTAATTTTCAAAAATTTTCCCAAGTTCAAGTAAATAAAGCAAAATACATTTGGCACTTTTCAGTTCTGGGAATGAGTATGTTTTCTCATTGATTTACTAATCTCTTTTAACATCTTTGACTTCAACTCCATCAGTGTCTGCTGTATTCATCCTGTTTTTCCATAACAAATGAAAACTTCCACTTGTTTGGGACAAGTAGATTTGCCTTCTCTTTAAGTTTTCCTCTTTCTTTTGAGGTGTTTTAATTTTCTTATTGCATTCATAATACCCTAAAGGAAGTCTGAGGCTAGTATATCTGATACAGTATACTGAACAGATTTTTGTATTGGTAATAATGGCAGGCTCATGTCAAAATTCCCCTTGCCATTAAGTCAATTCTGACTTACAGCGACTGCAGGATTTTTGAGGCTGTAAACCTTTCCAGGAACAGAAAGCTCCTCTTCTGTGGCTGATGGATTTGAACTACTGATCTAGCATTTAGCAGCACAATGCCTACCCACTGTGCCACTGGACACCTTGTAGAAGGAGTCCCCTTTGTCACTGTATTTTATATAACTTGGTTGAAGGACATATAGAGTGACAATGTCCCATTCATCGTAAGTCTGGCATGGTCTGTATGCAGTATGAAAACCCCTTCATTTAGCATGCAGAGGCGAACAGGATGATAACGTTTCTCAGGATAAACAAACTTTCTAGTATTCTACCAGGTTAGGCAGTACTGTTAGGGTTTTGTGTTAGGGGTCTCTTCATTTGTGAGCTATGAGCCTTGCATTAACCGTAATGTGGTATTCAGATAAAGGAGACTGTTGCAAACCTAAGCATTCTAACTAACCATTTTCAGGGAGCTAGTGATATCTGCAAAACGAAATACTTTCTTATACTACTGTTATCAGAAGTGCCCTGTCATTTTTTGTCCCCTGCCACTTGAACAACCTTCTGGTGACAAGAGATTTTAGAGGTGTACTGTCTGCCTTTTTCTTCTGTAACTGACGTGAGGCTAGTACCTGAAGTTAGCTAAGGTTAGAGGTCTTAGGTTATGCAGACCTGCTGAAATCTGGGGTTGGCACAACCTTCCTTCCCCATATTGCCTTTTCCTTTACGTTTAGGCAGCGTGACTAGCAATAGTTAGAGAATTGTGCATTTAGTTGATTTTCTATTACTTTGCACTTTTTTTTTTGACCCAATTAGCTAACTCCCCAGGGATTGGATCTGTTATTTCTAAGTTTCACTTAACTACTTTTTACTTCCTGTCAACCTGAGGGTGGTCTTGTTATCCTCAAAACAGATCAAGAATCATGACACTTGATTCAGCCATTGCTCTTTTGAGGAGACATAGGAATTTATGTGGGCCATAGTTTTCTCATCCTAAAAATTGATAATTACCACAGTACTTTAAAATAATTCTGTAAATCGACAAATATTTATTGAGTATCATCTATGGTCTATGCTACCATTTTTTGACTTTTTTTCATTGTCTCTAATATAAAATTAAATTTCTAATGTGAAATGAAATACTACAATTAGGATTTTGTTGAGTAGAGTTGAGCTTTGCAGAGTCACAAATCATTATACTATCTAAGGTCTTTATTTTGCTTCTCAAGAATCAAATTTTGTCCACTAGACAGTAATAACAGCTGTTGAGAATACATTAGTAGACTTACAGAATTATATATGTTATTTCTTTTTCTGTGTGTATATAAGGAGCTCTGGTAGCATAGTGGTTACGAATAGAGCTGTGAACCTTAAGGTCAGCGGTTCGAAACTA
>NW_006408616.1:1909035-1929301 GCF_000296735.1 Chrysochloris asiatica
CAAAATTCAAAGGACATTTTATATATATAGTACTTTTTAATATGTAAAGTACCTCTGTTATATATAGCTCAGGTAGCATAGTGGTTATGAATTGGGCTGCGAGCCGCAAGGGCAGCAGTTTGAAACTACCAGCTGTTCCGTGGGAGAAAGATGAGACTTTCTGCTCCAGTAAAGATTTACAGCCTTGGAAACCCTATGTAGGGTCGCTATGAGTGGAAACAGACTCGATGGCTCATAACAACAACAACAACACCGACAAATCCTAAGTACCTCTATTTCTTTTCAGTTTGAAAACTTTAGGGAATTTTTTCTTTAAGGTGAAGATAATGAAAAGGTTAAAGTGGAAGTACATTCTTCCTGATCTGAATCTTTGGTGAAAATTAATTTTTGGAAATAAACTTGTTGATATGCTATGTAAAGAAAAGTGCACAAATCTGAAGTACAGAATTTGATGGATTATGCTACAAAGTGAACACATCCATGTAACAAATATTTTAATCTGGAAACATGCTTTAATATCCTAGAATTGTCTCTCCTGTGTTCTCTTTAAGTCATCATTCATCCCTTTCTCCTACTAAGGGTTACTCCCATCCTGATTTCTTATGTCTTACCATTCCTCACTTGTTGATATGGTTAAGTTCCAAAGATGAGGTTGTTATGAGAAAATGGGCTTTATGCAAAAATGAAGGATGGCTACATCACTACCTAACTGCTAAACCACTGAGAATCATGACCCAGCCAAGTTACACATAATTATCCCAGTCAGCATTTTTCTCACTTTATCCCTTGGTGTTTGTTATTTCCAGATGTACATCATTAATGAGAAAAATACGAGGGTGAGTCAAAAATTATCCACACTCTGATTATAGTAAAAGCCCCATCCACATCCATGGTTGATGACAACATTGAGCTTACGAAATGATTTGTCAAATAGACCAGTAACAGTGGATTATATGGCAGGTCATTTGCAAATTAGCCCTGGCTCTGCCTATGAAATAATCCACAACAGATTAAGGTTTCAAAAAGTTTGTGTGAGATGAGTACTGAAACAACTCACAAAAGAGCATAAACAGAAGCATTTGGACATCTGCAAATAAAATTGGACTGATATGAAGGAAGGCAAAAGTTTCTTTAAGAAAATCGTTACTAGTGATGAGAACATGGATTCATTACTAGGAGCCTGAGAGTAAACGGCAGAGTATAGAATGGAAATAGCCTCGAATCACCGACCAAGAAAAAGTTCAAAAGCCAACTATCAGCTGGAAAATTGATGTTTACAGCTTTCTGGGATTCTCAAGGGCTAGTATTGGAACAGTATCAGGAAAAAGGGTCAATAATCAACAGTGCTTACTGCAGTGAGATGCTCACTAAAGCCTAAACTTTTAAACGCACAGGACTACTATCCAAGGGCATTGTGATCTTGCATGACAATGCACATCCACACTCCTTTGCCTACACTGTCGACACTGTGCAAAAACGTCATTTTGAGGTGTTAAAGCATTCTCCCTATAGTCTTGATCTTACTCAATCAGACTTTCACCTGTTTGGTTTCTTGAAGGTAGCCCTTTGAGGATGAAGATTCACCTCTGGTGAAGAAGTGAAGTCAGTGGTGCATTCATGGCTCATGTTGTTGAGTTGGTTAAGTGCCGTTGAGTCGGTTCTGACCCATAGTGACCCTGTATAGAGTTTCCGAGGAACAGCTGGTAAGCTTGAACTGCCGGCCTTGCGGTTCAAGCTGACTTTGCAGTCCAGCACATTAACCAACAGCACCTAAAACATTTTTTTAATAAGGGAATATGAAAGCTGGTTGACAGATGGCCAAAGTGTATTGAAAAGCAAAGAGATTATGTAGAAAAATGCTGTATTTGTCTTTTTTAAAAGTTGAGTAAAATTTTACAGCCAGAAGTGCAGATAATTTTTGACTCACCCACGTAGATAAGGTGTTTACTATTATCATAAATGTGAAATGTAGGATCACGAGTGTCATTGATTGAATTGTCCTCCCAAAATCTGTGTTAGCTTGACTAGGCCATGATTCTCAGTGGTTTGGCAGTTATATAATGATATAATCTGGCAGTTATGTAATGATCCTCCATCATGTGATAAACCAGTCGTAAGAGGATTAAGGGTGGAGCTGTTGTTAATTGTTGTTGAGTCGGTTCTGACCCTGTATAGGGTTTCTGAGGTGAAACTGGTGAGCTTGAATTGCCGACTTTAAGGTTCAAACGACTTTGCAGTCCAGTTTATTAACCCACAGTGCCACACCAGGACTCCTTTAATCACATCACAGCCCTAAAAAGATGTAAGGGATTTCCCTGGGTATGGCCTAAAATACCTTTTATTTTACGAGACATAAAGAGAGGAGCAAGCAGAACAAGAGAACAATGAATGGTTTAGAAATAGGAAAGGTATGTGACAGGGCTGTATTCTTTCACCATATTTACTTAATCTGTACGCTGAGCAAATAATATGAGAAGCTAGATTATATTAAGAGAATGGCATCAGGATTAGAGGAAGACTCATTAACAATCTGTGATATACAGATGATACAACCATGCTTTCTGAAAGCAAGAGGACTTAAAATAATGATTAAGATCAAAGACTATAGCTTCAGTATGGACTATAACTCTGAGTAAGGAAAAAAAAAATCCTCAAAACAGGATCAGTAAATAACATCATGATAAACGGAGAACAGATTGACATTGTTAAAACTTCATTTTGTTTGGATCCACAATCAATACTCCTAGAAGCATTAGTCAAGAAATCAAATGACTTACTACCCTAGGCAAATTTGCTGCACAAAAGCTCTTTTAAGTCTTCAAGAGCAAAGATAATCATCTTGAGGACTAAGGTAGTCCTGACTCAAGCAGTCCAAGTTGGGCAGTGAATAAGGAAGACCATAGAAGAATTGATACATTTGAGTTATGCCATTGGAGAAAAATATTGACAGTACCATGGACTGCCAGAGAACAAATAGGTCTATGTTGGAAGAGTATAGCCTGAATACTCCTCAGGGCAAGGATGGTGAGACTTTGTCAAATTATCAGGATAGACCATTCCCTAGAGAAGGACATTATGCTTGGTAAAATGTTAGGAGGAAGACCTCTGACAATAGCTGTGGACTCAAGCTTCACAACAATTTGTAAGGATGGCAGACTAAGCAGTATCTCCTCCTGTTGTGCATAGGGTTGCTAGCAACACGAGAAGTACCTAACAACAACAAAAATAGACAGCACTCTGAATCTGGACTCCTAGCCTCCTAAACTCTGAGAATAAATTTCTCTTATGTCATACACTTGTGGTGTTTATGGTATAGCAGCACTAGATAACTAAGATGAGATAGTTGGTAGGTGAGATGGTATTGTTTTGTTTCTCTTTGGATTTTTTTTGAAGGAAATCATATGCAATATGATTTCAAAGTTTTTGTTTGAGATATGCATAAATGTTAAGTATGCTTACAGTTCATTTTCATGGTTTTTTTTGTAAGAACATACCTCCGTGTACTTTCTGTTGATAGCACTGGGGTTTTCACTTTTTGACTATTAAAATTATGCTATGAACAATCCTGTATATATACCTTTTGGTGAATATATATACGTGTGTGTATATATATATATATATGGTTACGACTCGGGCTGTGAACCGCAAGGTCAGCAGTTCGAAACTACCAGCTGCTCCGCGGGAGAAAGAGGAGGCTTTCTACTCCCGTAAAGATTTACACCCTCGGAAACCCTGTACAGGGTCGCTATGAGTCGGTTCCGACTCCACGGCACATAACAACAACAACAACATATATATTATATACACACACACTTTTTTATTAGGTGAAAATAGCTGAAATTAGACTTGTATGTATTTTCAGCCTTATTAAATACTTTGGTTTCTAAAATGCTTGTGCCAACTTATACCTCTAATACCAGTATGTGAGCATTTCAGTTTAAGTAGATCCTTACCAACACCTGGTGGTATTGTCGGTCTTCATACTGTTACTTTGTTGTGTATTACGAATATCTCACTGAATATTTAATTTGCATTCTCCTGATAAATAATGAAGTTGTGCATTTTTTCTATGTGTACTGGTTGTTTGGATGCCTTCTGTATTTATTTCCTCCTACTTTAAAATTGTGCTGGACTGCAAAGTCACTTTGAACTGGAAGCTCACCGGTTGCTCCTCGGAAATCCTATACAGGGATGCTATGGGTCAGAATTGACTCAACGGCACTAAACAGCAGCAACACTCTTAAGACTAGTTGATAATATAAAAAATTTTTAGTTTTGTCTTTTAAATGTTTAAGAGATCTCTTCTTACCCCAAAGTCATGAAGCTTTTCCCTCGTGCGTGCTTCTATTGCTCTGTTTTTTATTTAGATTTGCAAACCATCTGGAATTGATTTTGTATAAGGTTGTTATTGTTTAGTGCTGTCGAGTCGGTACAGACTCATAGCGACCCTGTATAGGGTTTTTGAGGTTTGAGGTAGAAGGGCCATAATTTATTTTTTTCCATATGACTTAACAGTTAATTCAGTATTATTTATTGGAAAGGTCAGCGTTTTTTCCATTTTAGTACCAATGTGTATTATAAGTCAAGTGGCAATGTCTATGGCTCTGTTTATGAATTCAGTTCTTTTCTATATTTTATTTTTTTGTCTTTTGTTTGACTGGTACTCCACTGTCTTGATTAATTTTGAGCTTTGCTAAAGATCTTGATATCTGGCACTGTTTCCTATCATTCTTTTGAATGGGGTAGTTTTTTTTTGCCCTGGGATAGTTTCCTCAAATACATGAGCAGTCAGTATTCTCTGCCCATTACTCAATTGGATACTTAAAACTTCTCTTTCTCTGCTTCAGTAGTCTGCTGTATAAACTATAGCTGTCTTAGTGTCTTTAGACTCTTGTTTAATTTCTTCAGTTCAAGGAGTCTGCCTCTGTCTACACTTGGGCTTCTTTCAAGATATTAAGCTGAGACAGTCATGGAGCTCACTTCATTTGTTCCCATCTCTAGGAATATTGTTTTTTGTGAACTGATATTCACTTTCTTGAAAATTTATTGTTTTGCACATTTTGTTAGCTTTTTTTTTTTTTTTAAATTTTTGGTAGAAGTGTGAATCTAATCTTGTTACTTCTTGGTTAGAAGTGAATGTGACCCAGAGGATGATTTAGATCAGTGATTTTGAATCTTTTTTCAGTGATTTTGGACCTTTTGTTCAAATGAAATCATGTGCTGTAGTCCAATTTGTAAGACAGATTAAAAACAAGATGGTAGTGTGATGTGCTTGCACATATATGCCTTTGCATGTATGGAGAGGGAGCAGAGTGTTGCTTCTATCCTTCAGGACTTCACAGAAACTGCTAATATAGGGATTATAAATAAATATATTAAAAAGTAACCAAAGGTTGGAAACAAAGCGAATGGTTAACACTATTGGACCAAGTAAGACATGATGTTATAGGAATTAAAGGTGACATGTTAAAACTAGCTTTCACTTTCGTTTGCAGTCATTAAGGGAGGCATGTTTAATTTTAGCATTCATTTTTGCTTAAATTTAGAATTTAGATTATAGATGTACTAGACAAAATTTTTATATAAACTTTTATATTAAAAGTATGTATGTTTTGAGCAGTTTTGCTTATAGTCCAATATAAAGATTCTCAGCTGGATACAACCCCACTGACTGTGAGTGTTCACCTAGGTCACACTGTATTGCCCCTGTGGGATTTGAGAAGCAAGGGGAACTGAGACAAACATGAATTTCATGTTGCTTACGATTCTGCATATAATAAAGCCCTTTGTCTCTGAAAAAAAAAAAAAAAGGTGTATGTTGTTTTAATTACCATCTCCTGTTCTGTTCCCTACAAATACATAATTGCCTTTTCTTCTTTCTTTTGGCAGCTCTTCACAGATGGAATCACAAATAAACTTATTGGCTGTTATGTGGGTAATACAATGGAGGATGTTGTCCTGGTGAGAATTTATGGAAATAAGACTGAGCTGTTAGTTGATCGAGATGAGGAAGTGAAGAGTTTTCGAGTGTTGCAGGCACATGGCTGTGCACCACAACTCTACTGTACCTTCAACAATGGACTATGCTATGAATTTATACAGGGAGAAGCATTGGATACAAAACATGTTTGCAACCCAGCCATTTTCAGGTACATTGCTTTTTCCCAACAATTTTTCAGTTTGAAAATACTAAGTGCAGTAAGTTAATGTTTCTCATATGCTGTTAGTGCTGTTTAATGTTTTCGGTTTTTTTTTTAGTGTAATGTTCTGAGATCTTTAAGCGCAATTTATGCCACAACTGAAATGGCTTTCTTTTTTTTTTTTTATTAATTTTTTTGTGAATCTGGCAAAGGTTTACAGAGGAAATCAGTTTTTCATTCAATAATTTATATACATTTTGTTTTTGTCATTGATGGCAATTCCCACAATGTGACATCATTTGTCCCTCTTCTACTTTGTGTTTCCCATGTTGACTCCTCTTCAAAATTTTTTCTGCCTTCTGAATTTTGTCCTTGCACAAATGCTGCCCTTTTGATCTCAAATTGTTGATTGTTCTAAGGAGTGTGCACTTCCCTAGTGTTACTGTTCATTTTGTAGACCTATGTTTTGTCTGTCTGAAAATTGAGCCATGAGGGTGATAAGTTCAGATCCAGGCATGACGGGTGACCAAGAACCATAGTCTCAGGGTTCTACCAGTCTCTATCTGAAAAGTAAGCTTGGTTTAAAAATTTTTTTATGGTTAGGAGCTTAGTTTCACATTTTTCTCCCACTGTATCCAAACCCACTGCCATAGGGTTGATTCTGACTCATAGTGACTATATGTAGAATTTCTGAGGCTATAAATCTTTACATGAGCAAAAAGCCTCTTCTTTCTCCCATGGATCAAGTGGCTGATGGATTAGACTGGCTGATCTTATAATCCGCTGTGCCACCAGGGCTCTTTCTCAGTCTACCCAGAACCTTGTAATATGACCTTTCTCAGAAGAGTCTGTAGTAGTAACCAGGCATCATCTTGTTGTTCTGTTCTCTAGGTTGTGGAGGCTGAGGTTACATGGTCCATAGTCCTATGGACTAATTGTTTCCATGTGTCGTTAATTTTTTTTACTTGTCTTTGTTCTGGATGGGGAAAGACCAATAGTTGTACCTTAGATGGCCCCTCACAAACTTTTTTTTTTCTTTCTCACTTTTGTTATTTTATTTTGAACAGACAATGCTATTTAAATCCAAGTATGTATTGTTATTAATACTTTAACGTTCATGTAAAACTATAGGCACATATTGAAAAAAAAAAAGATTGATAAATGCATTGGTGATTAATTACATGGAAAATAATTGTACCCTAAGACTGGCACACAACCACCACCACCAAGACTGGCATAAGAGTCACAGTTTACTAATGTTAAAAAGAAGCACAGGACTACTACAGTCCATTAGACATAATGTGGATCCAAAACTTAATGACTTGCCCAAAATTATATCACCACTTAGTACTAGAAATACCACTAACATCTCAATCTTCGTATTCCAATTCACTGGTAATTTCTACAGTGACTCAATCCCTCATGGCGTTTGGTTATGTATAAATTTGCTCCCTGTATATTCGACTATGTATGGATGTTTGCAGCATATGTAACTACATATATAAAACAATCCTCTGTCAAATCTATATACATTTGTGGGTGTAGTCCCTTTCGCATTTTCATCTGTCTTTGACTTGAATGTCTGTTCATCCATTTGTAGGTTATTATTATTGTATATAATAGTGTTTAACTCTGTTGCCTTTAACTCTTCTTCTGCTCTCATTATCTTCCTTTGTCTTGATTATTTTTGCTGACCTCTGTCTTATTGTATGTTGCTTTCTGTTTTACCCAAATTCATATGTGTTTATCCTCTATTGTGGCACTGTAGGATGAGCACTGGACTACTTACTAACTGTAAGCTTGGCAATTCAAACCCACCAGCCACTCCTCAGAAACTAACTTGATGGCACTTAACCACAATAACACCCTCTAGTTAGGAATCCTGGTGTGGTGCTGTAGGATAAACACTAGACTGCTAACTGATAGGTTGGCAGTTCAAACCAACCACCCACTCCTCAGAAACCCTGTACAGGCTTGCTTTGAATCGGACCTGACTTGACAGCACAGCCACCACCACCACCCCTCTACTGTGGAGGGTAACTGAAAATGAGGAAGACTCCAAACAAGACTGAATGACACTGTGGCAACAACTATGGTTCAAACAGAACAACAATTGTGAGGCTGGTGCAAGACCAGACAGTGTTTGTACTTTTGTGCGTAGGGTCGCTATGAATTGAAACTGACTCAATGGCACACCCAACAGCAACAACAACAACAAGCTTCTAGTTAGCTATTTGCTCTCTCTTGCTTCACTCCTAGTAACCATCCAAGAATGTTTCACTTTTTCTGTACTTTAAAAATTAGTTGTTATTAAGTGCTGTCAAGTTGGTTCTGACTCATAGTGACCCTTTATGGGGTTTCCAATGAGCAGCTAGCTGCTGGGTGTGAACCTCCGACCTTGTAGGTTAGCAGTCCAGTGCTTATCCTATGGTGCTACACCAGGACTCCTCTGTAAAAGTAGGCTCATACAATATTTGTTCTTTTGTGACTAATTTCACTCTGCATAATGTCCTCCAGGTTCACCCATGATATAAGGTGTTCATCATTGTTCTTTAGAATTGTGGAATATTCCATTGTGTGTATGTACCATAGTTTGTTCATCCATTCTATCATTGATGGGCATTTAGATTGTTCCTATCTTTCAGCTATTATGAGTAGTGCTGCATCTATCCATGTCATGGCTCTTACTTGTCTAGAATATATGCTAAGTAGAGGAATTGCTGAATTATATAGTATATATAATATAAGTTATATGGAAATATGGTATATTTCCAATTTTTTAAGGAAGCATCATACTTGCAGCATTATGTAATCCCATGAGCAGTGTATGAAGATTCCAGTTCTCTACTCATCCTCATCAGCATTTGTTGGATAGATAATGAAAAACACTTAACACGTACTTACACAAAAGTAAAGTCATAGTTTTAATAGTCTTTCATAGGGAGTCTTGTAAAATACTGTAGGTAGGGCTGAGCATAATTTGTAGGGCCCAGTCCAAAAAACTTGGGATTCTTTGTTAAAAATAATTAAGAATCAAGATAGTGACAATAAACACTAAACCTAGTGTGGAGCCTTCATAAATGTATAGCCGTCTGCAACTGTGCAGGTTGTGTTACCATGAGACTAGTATTGCTGCTAGCTCTAGAAGGTCCCACTATAATATTGTGTTTTACAGTTGATCAAATCAGTTTATTTGTTGTACATAGCACATTTTTTTTTTAACTGCTATTAATGCTGGGGTGAGATGATATCTCATTGTTTTGATTTGTATCTATGTCATGGCTAATGGAGTCCTGGTGTGACTTTGTAGGATAAACACTGTACTGCTAACCTCAAGGTCGTTGGTTTAAACCCACCAGGCTGCTCCTCGAAAACCTTATACAGGGCTACTATGAGTTGGAACTGACTTGATGACACTTAACAACAAAAGTAGTGGCTAAGGAGCTCTGGTAGCGTAGTGGTTACGAATCGGGCTGCGAACCTTAAGGTCAGCGGTTCGAACCTACCAGCCGCTCCGCGGGAGAAAGATGAGGCTTTCTACTCCCGTAAAGATTTACACCCTCGGAAACCCTGTACCAGGGTCGCTATGGGTCGGAACTGACTCGACGGCACTTAACAACAACAACAACAACAATGATAGTAAACATCTTTTCATGTGCGTTGGCTACCTGAATGTCTTTGGTGAAGTGTCTGTTCATGTTCACTGCCCATTTTTTAAATTGAATTATTTGTCTTTTGTGTTGAAGTGTTGTAGTTTTCTTTACAATGTAGAGATTACTCTCTTGCCTAATATGTCATGCCAAAAGTATTTTCCCAGACTCTGGGTTCTCTTCTTATTCTTTTGGTGAAATCTTTTGATGCTTGTTAAATGTCTAATTTTTAGGAAGGTATCAGTCATCTGGTTTATCTTCTGTATGTGTGCTTTTAGTTATGTTTGATAGTATATTTATGCTATGCCCCTATTTTTGCAATAAAGAACTTTATAGTCCTACTTTATACATGTAGGTCTTCGATCAATCATGATTTCATTTTTATATGTGACATGAGATATGAGTCCTGTTTCCTTTTTCTGTAAACGAATATCTAATTTGTCAGTACAATTTGTTAAAGAGACCATCTCTTCACCATTTAATACCTTTTGTCCAATATCATCAACTGTCTGTAGGTGGATGGATTTATTTCTCAGTTCTCAATTCTTGTGCATTGATCTGTGTCTGTCATTGTACCAGTACCAGGCTGTTTTGATTATGGTATCCTTTGAGGTCAGGAAATGTGAAGTCTCCTACTTTGTTTTTGTTTTTTAATTAATGCTTTGCTTACCGGGATCTCGCTGTTCCGTACAGTGTTGGTGATTAGTTTTCCCATCTCTTTTAAGATTGATGATAAAATCTGGACTGGGATTGCATTATATCTGTAGGTCACTTTTGTTGTTGTTAGGTGCCATCGAGTCAGTACTGACCCATAGCGACCCTATGCACAACAGAATGAAACACTGCCCGATCCAGGGCCAACCTCACAGTTGTTGCCATGCTTGAGCCCATTGATGCTGCCACTTTGCTAGTCTATCTCGCTGGGGGCCTTCCTCATTTTTTCTGACCCTCCACCTTACCAAACATGATATCTTTCTCCAGCGACTAATCCCTCCTGACAATATGTCTGAAGTAAGAGAGACGAAGTTTGTCCATCCTGGCCTCCAAGGAGCACTCTGGCTGCACTTCTCATACATAGATCTGTTTGTTCTTTTGGCAGCCTGTGGCACTTTTCAATATTCTCCCCTAATACCATACTCAAAAGCATCAATTCTTCTATGGTCTTCCTTATTCATTGTCCAGCTGTCACATGCATATGAGGTGATTGAAAATACCATGGCTTGGGTCAGGCACACCTTAGTCCTCAAGCTGACATCTTTGCTCTTCAACACTTAAAAAGGTCTTGTGCAGCAGATTTGCCCAATGCAATACGTCGCTTGATCGTTTGACTGCTGCTTCCTTGAGGGTTGATAGACAATCCAAGAAGAATGAAGTCCTTGACAGCTTCAATCTTTTCTCCGTTGATAAGAATGTTGTCTACTGGTCCAGTGGTGAGGATTTTTGTTTTCTTTACATTGCGATGTAATCCAAACCTTGATTATTTTAAGTCTTCTTCATTTTTCAGCAAGCAAGGTTGTATCATCTGCATATCGCAGGTTGTTAATGAGTCTTCCTCCAATCCTGATGCCATGTTTATCTTCATATAACCCAGCTTCTCGGATTATTTGCCCAGCATACAGTTGAATAAGTATGGTGAAAGAATACAACCCTGTCACACACCTTTCTTAATTTTAAACCATTCAGTGTTCCCATGTTCTGTTCGAATAACTGCCTCTTGGTCCATGTACAGATTCCTGATGAGCACAATTAAGTGTTCCGGAATACTCATACTTCGCAGTGTTGTCCATAGCTTATCATGATGCACACAATCAAAAGCCTTTGCATAGTCAATAAAGTACAGGTAAACGTATTTCTGATAGTTCTCTGCTTTCAGCCAAGATTCATCGGACATCAGCAATGATATCCCTTGTTCCATGGCCTCTTCTGAATCCGACTTGAACCTTTGGAGGTTCTCTGTCAGTGTATGATTGCAACTGTTTCTGTTTTACCTTTAGTAAAGCTTTACTTACATGGGATATCAAAGAGATTTTCTGATGATTTCCGCATTCTGTTTGGTCACCTCTCTTTGGAATGGGCATTGATATGGATCTCTTCCAGTCAGTGGGCCAGGTAATTGTCTTCCAAATTTCTTAGATGCATGAGTGCCTCCAGTGCTGCCTCACTTTCTTGAAAGATTTCAATTTTTATTCCATCAATTCCTGGAGCCTTGTTCTTTGTCAATTCCTTCAGTGCACTTTGGACTTCCTCCTTCAGTATCATTGTCTCTTGATCATATGCTACCTCTTGAAATGGTTGAACATCAACCATTTCCTTTTGTTACAATGACTCTGTGTATTCCTTCCATCTTTAGATCATTTTAGGTAGTAGCTCTGGTAGCGTAGTGGTTATGAATTGGACTGCTAATCACATGGTCAGCAGTTCGAAACTACCAGCTGTTTCATGGGAGAAAGATGAGGCTTTCTGCTCCCATAAAGATTTACAGCCTCGGAAACCCTGTACACAGTCGCTTTGAGTTGGAACCGACTCCACGGCACACCACAACAACAACAGATCACTTTAGTTAGTATTAATATTTTTATCATTAGATCTTTCTGTCCTTGAGCTTGGTATAGTTTTCCACTGATGTAGTTTTCTTTTCTTTTTTTTTGTAATAGTATTTGGTAGTTTTCTTTGTATAGGTCTTTTGTATCTCTGGTTAAATTAATTCATAACTATTTTCATCTCTTGGGTGCCTATTGCAAATGGTACTGTTTTCCTGATTTCCTTTTCTGAGTTCTCTTGGTTAGTGTAAAGGAATCCTATTGATTTTTGCATGTTGATCTTGTATTTTGCAACATTTCTATTTCAATTTGTTCAGTAATTTTCTTGCTTGAGATAGTCTAAGTATAGAATCTTATCATATGCAAACAGAGATAGTTTTACTTCTTTGCCAATTTGTATGTCTTATATCCATTTCTTGGAGTCTTGGTGTGGTACTGTGGGTTAATGCACCAGACTGCAAACCCATTTGAACTGCAGGGTCGGTGTTTCAAGCTGACCAGCCACTCCTCAGAAACCCTTTACAGGGTTGTTTTGGGTTGGAAGCGACTCAGTGGCACTTCACAACAACAACGTATCCATTTCTTACTGCTCTGGCTATGACTTCCAATACAGTATTGAATAGGAATGGTGATAAAGACCATCCTTGTTTAGTTCCCGTTCACAATGAGAATACTTTCAGTCTCTCCATTAAGATTAATTTTGGCTGTTCTTTTTGTATGTTGTTGTTGTGAGTAAGTGCCGTCAAGTTGGGTCCAATTCATAGTGATCCTGTATAGGTTTCCAAGGAGTGGCTGGTGAGTTTGAACCGCCAATCTTGTTCAAACCAACCTTGTGGTCCAGTGCTTTATCCTTCAGTGCCATACCAGTTGGCAGTGCTTTTTGTATGTATGCTGTTATTTATGCTGCATAATATCCCTTGTATTCTGCTTCTACCAGGAAAGTGTATTGGATTTTACCAAGTGCCTTTTCTATATCAATTAATGTGACCATGTGGTTGTTCTTCTTTGTTTTATTTATGCTGTGGATTATGACGATTATTTTTCTAATATTTAATGATCCTTACATGCCTGTATTTCCACTTGGTAATGATATATTTCTAATGATTTTTTTATATGTTGGATTCTTTTGGCTAGGGTTTTTTTTTTTGAGAATTTTTATGTCTCTGTTAATGAGGGGTTGTTGTTGTGATTGTTATGAAGTGCCTTTGAGTTGGTTCTGACTTGTAGTGACCCTGTATAGGGTTTCCAAGACTTTAAATCATAGGAACAGAAAGCCTCATCTTTCTTCCGAGGAGTGGCTGGCGGACTCAAACTGTAGCCCTTGTGGTTCACAGTCTTGTGCTCATCTTACGGAGTCACCGAGCTCTTCAATGAAAGGTTGTTTTGTTGTCCTTAAGTGCCGTTGGGTTGCTTCCGACCCATAGCAACCCACCTATAGGGTTTCCAAGGAGCAGTTGGTGAGCTTGAACCGCGAACGTTGCGGTTCAAACCGACTTTGCAGTCCAGCGCATTAGCCCACAGTGCCAAACCAGGACTCCTTAATGAGGGGTATTGGTCTATGGTTTTCTTTTTTAGTGGTTTCTATTTGGTTTTGATGTCAGGATTATGTTCACTTTATAAAACAAATTTAAGAGTATTCTCTCCTTTTCTATATTCTGGAATATTCTTACTTAACTTTTCTACTTAAAAAGTAATTTTTGATTTATTAATTAATGTTGTTGTTGTTGTTGTTGTTAGGTGCCATCGAGTCGGTACCTACTCAGCAACCTTATGCACAGCAGAACAAAACACTGCCCGATCCTGGGCCAACCTCACTACTGTTGCCACGCTTGAGTCCATTGATGCTGCCACTTGGCCAGTCCAGCTCGTTGGGGGTCGGTTGTTATTTGCAAGAATAATTTATCTAAGGCTGGTTCATGTGAAGTAGAAAGTAAAGATATCACAGTTGTCTGACTTTCCCAAAATGCAGTATACTACTTCATAATCCATGATATCAACCAGCACCCTCGTCTTAATATTCTCCTTCACATCCCAGACTTTCACAACTTGTTGAAAAGTCTCACAGAACTCATGAACCATCAAGGAAATGGTTCACATGTTTGTGGAAGCCATCAAGTCCCAAATCCATAGTTCATCAGTCTGGAGGATTCTCCTCATTTACACCAAATTGGGCTGTTGACTCTCATGGCTGTGGAAACTGGCAAATCAGGTCATTTTGCTGGCTCAAGTCCCAAGAACTGGAGGCCAGACGGAGACAAGCTATATGCAAGATGCAGATCAAGAAAGCTAACTTTGCCAAGTGGCCCAAAGAAAGAAGATCTTACTTTTAGCACCATATAAAAGATGGCAGCCCCCAAAGAAATCAAGGGTACTGATTTGAGTAATACCCTCTTATAAGACAGGTACTCAGGATACATCCCACCATAATCCTGCCTCATTAGTATAACAGATACCTTACTCAAAAATGGGACCAAAACTATGGGCTAGGATTCATAACACATCGTAAAGTGAAGGTCTGTGAGTAGAAGGACAATACCTTATAATAACTGCACCACATTTTCAATTTGAATTTAGTTAGATAACATGTTTTGAGCCATTATATGATATTTAGTGTTTGAATACTCTTGTGCTTTCAGGAATCTTGATTGATAGGTCAGCCTAATATGCAGCCAACAAACCAGACTGATTTCATTGTACCTTTAGTCAGTGTTGCTTGAGCTTTAGATCAAAGTTCATACTGCTCTTTTGTTTAGGCTTGTTCAACCATAGTTTCAAGATTGTATTTTGATTGAGGTATATATTTTGAATATAAAAGACTTTCACATATGTCTGTTTGATGTAGTCATGGGGAAGAAAAGAGTTCTAACAGTTCCTGCTCTCCTAGTAGTTTTTAGTGAGTAACAGGCAATACCTTAGAAAAATAAATCATATACAAAAAGGCACAAAAAAGTGTTTCAAAGGAGTTACAGGTAGTTTACTGTGGGTATACGTGGGAAATTAGGCAATTTTCAACAAGAGATCCCTTTTGAAGTGGGCATTAAAGGATGAGGAAGAGTTGAGGAGGCTGTGGGAATGGGAGAAGTAAAGGCAGAGTTCAGTTGAACCAAGTTAATGCTTAACTAGTAATTCCACTGAGATAAATTTATCATGATCTATTTTGTTTGTACTTTCCTGAACTTACTAAGTCATGCAAATACTTTAGAATTTTTATTTTTCAAATTCTATCTCTATGTAAAGAAAACAAAAATCCTCACCACTGGACCAGTAAATAACATTCTTATCAACGAAGGAAAGATTGAGGCTGTCAAGGACTTCATTCTTCTAGGATCAACTATCAACACTCACGAAAGCAGCAGTTAAGAGATCAAATGACGTATTGCATTGGGCAAATCTGCTGCACAAGACCTTTTTAAAGTGTTGAAGAGCAAAGATGTCAGCTTGAGGACTAAAGTGCGCCTGACCCAAGCCTTGGTATTTTCAATCACCTCCTATGCATGCGAAAGCTGGACAGTGAATAAGGAAGACAGTTGAAGAATGGATGCTTTTGAGTTATGGTGTTGGAGGAGAATATTGAAAGTGCCATGGACTGCCAAAAGTACCAACAGATCTGTGTTGGAAGAAGTTCAGCCAGAGTGCTCCTTGGAGGCCAAGATGCCCAAATTTCATCTCTCATACTTTGGACATATTATCAGGAGAGACCAGTCACTGGAGAAGGATATCATGTTTGGTAAGGTAGAGGGTCAGAGAAAAAGAGGAAGACCCCCAATGAGATAGATTGGCCAAGTGGCAGCATCGATGGACTCAAGCATGGCAACAATAGTGAGCTTGGCCCAGGATCAGACAATGTTTCGATCTGTTGTGCATAGGGTCGCTATGGGTCGGTACCGACTCGATGGCACCTAACAACAACAACAAAAACATCAACTTAAACTGATTAAGGAAGTGATGTGGCTCTGTGGAATAAAGCACTGGACCGCAAGGTTAGTTTGAACCACAAGTTTGGAAGTGTAAACTCACCAGCCACTCCTTGGAAACCCTATATAGAGTTGCTATATGTTGAAACTGTCTGAATGGCGCTTAACAACAACAACAACAGTGTTCCCTTTTGGAGATCAGTTTGGCAATATATAAAGGAAAGTTAATGTATTACAAGGTGTTCTGCCAAGTAACAAAATTCATTATATTCAAATACAGACAAAATATATTAGCATAAAGAAGTATTATTAAAGTGATAATTTTGAATATTGTCTTAAATTCTGCCAAATGGCTCATTGAGTAAGATTTTGGAAAAAAGTAGAATATAAAGCTTAACTGTGACTATAGTCAGGTAATAATTTGCTGTGTGAAAATTTAAAGGGAGTATGTAAAAATGAAATTATTTAGAATTACGGATTTCAATGAAAAAAATTTACATTATTATGGTACTTTTAAATCTTAAAAACCTTTGAAGAGGGAGAGCACTTAGTACTAGTGACTATTTTATGAGGCGGGGGCTGACTCGATAGCAGCTGAATTATTGGAGGATATGGTCAACAACACTGCAGTATTCAAGCACAACTTTATAAAGTACAGGAAAAGCAGCATTGCGGTGGTTTTAATATAGCCAGCGTCACTTATTGAGACTAAATAGAAGGACCAATCTGTAGAGTGAAAACCAAGATTGTTATTTTAAGTAATTTCTATTACCTTTCATATGTGTATGTTCAGAGGCGTTAACGACTTGTTAAATTATTAGGAATTTTAGAATTTTTTTTTTCCTGTTGTATATAAAATTTACTAATAGGAAACAATTGAGCTGCTTTAATCATGTTTGGAGTCCTGGTGTAGCACTGTGGCATGCATAAGCACTGAACTGCAAAGTCGGTTTGAACTGCAACATTAGCTGTTCAAAATCACCAGCTGCTCCTGGGAAACCCTGTAAAGGATCACTGTGGGTCGGATCTGACTCAACAACACTTAATAACAACAATAATCATATTGTCTAAAAGCCTATTAATTTCTTAACAGTTGTTTCACAAATTGCATGTTTTGCCCAAGACCAGTTTATCAAACATTTCAAATGAGTCTGAAGGTTGCAATTAGGACTTGCTTGAGTTTTTAAATCTTTTTGCTTAAGGACCCCTGGTGGCATAATGGGTTACTACTCATTGAGCTGCTCATTGGCAAGATCAGCAGTTTGAACCCACCAGCCACTCTGAGGGAGAATGATGAGGCTGTCTGCTCCTGTAAAGATTTACAGTCTTGAAAACTCAGAGGGGCACTTCTCCTTTGTTCTTTATAGGGTCACTATGAGTCAGGGTCAACTCTATTGAAATGGGTTTGATTTTTTTTTTTTTAAATCTTAGCAAAGTGAAGTATTAAGTTCATAGGTGTTGGGCAGTATTTTTCATGAAGAGTTTTGTATTTTATGTAAGCCTCCTTTTTTTGTTAAATTTTGCTACAAAAATGAAAAAGACCAATAGTTCTGAGACCTGTAGAAATTTACCTGGCTTCTAGACTTTGAGAAGAAATTTCAGCAAAGCTTGACTTTCCTACTCATCAAAGAGCAGTCATTGTTTCAAATGGATGGCCAAATTGTTTTTGTAATAAAACATTAATTTTGTTATAAATTCTTATTGTATGAAATTTGCAAAATTCCAAGATTGATTTTAACCGGGCTGACTGTAAGTTGAGAGAATCTGTTGTTTTTATGGTAAATTGTACATGTAGTTCTGAGTCAGTGGCCAACATAATGACTAATCATCAATATTTTTAAAGTACCTCCAAGAAGTGCTGAGTGCTAAGATAGATAGACGTTAAAGCATGATCATTGTCTTTGGAAGGGTAAGTTAATTGTTGTACTTACTAAGTAGTTTTGAAGAAGCTATTTATCTCAACTATTACTAAGGAGCTCTGGTAGTGTAGTGGTTACAAATCGGGCTGCTAACCTCAAGGTTGGCAGTTCGAAACTACCAGCAGTTCCGCGGGAGAAAGATGAGGCATTCTGCTCCCGTAAAGATTTACAGCCTCAGAAACCCTGTGTAGGGTCACTGTGAGTCAGAACTGACTCCACGATACTTAACAACATTACTATTACTATTGCTGCAGTTCTAATTTTGGATTACATAGGAAAGTACTAAATAACATATTAAATAACATATTTTTACTTTTTATACAAAGTTTGTTCCTTATATGTTATCTGGAGTCCTGGTGGTGTGCTGTAAGGTAAACACTGGACTGCTAATTACAAGGTTGGCAACACCAAATGCTCTGTAGAAACCTGATACAAGGACCCTATGAGTCAGAACCGAGTTGATGGTACTTAACAACAGCAACAAAATGTATTATCTAATTGCCCATCTTAAACAAAGCAAATAACTTTATAATTTATTTATCATAGATATTTAACATTGTTGTTAATGTTGTTGTTGTTAAGTGCCTTTGAGTCTGTTCCCACCCATAGTGACCCTATATGGGTTTCTCAGGAGCAGCTGGTGAGCTTAAACCACCAACCTTGCATTTCAAACCAACTGTGCAGTCTAATGCATTAACCCATTGTGCCACACCGGGACCCGTGGATGACCTTACTTGTATTTAAAATACTGGTGCTATAGCTTCTAGCATCACAGCAACACGGAAACCACTATAGTATGACAAACTGACAGACAGATTGTGGCAAAGATTATACAATAGACTAATAATAACATTTACTTTGAATCCTGGTGTGGCGTTGCAGGATAATGTGCTAGACTGAAAAATTGTCTTGAACCATAACAACAGCGATTCAAGCTCAGAAGTTGCTTTTTGGAAATCCTATACATGGTCGCTATTAGTTGGAACTGACTCAGTGGTACTTAACAACAACTACTCATTTATCGACTCCCTCCCTATGTGACATTTTGCATTTAAGATCTATGTGAATAATTAAAAAAAATTATCATGAGGTTAGTCTCTATGAGGAGTGCTGGTGTGCAATGTAGGAGAAGCACTGGACTGCTAACTAAAATGTTGTGCTTCTCTGAAATGCTATACAGGGTTGCTGTGAGTCGGAACAAACTTGACAGCACACAACAGTGACAAGAGTGCCTTTGAGATATAGGTTATAGATATCCCAGTTGTGTGACTTTTCCAACATGTTATACAGCTCCATAATTCTTTATTTCCATCACCAGTCCTTCTATCTCTCATGTCCCAGTTATCTGCAATATACTGTAATGTCTCACAGAACTCTTAAGGAAATGACTAACAAAATTGTGGAGGCTGGAAAGCCCCAAGTCCATTGTTCAGAGGTCAATTTGGAGGATTTTTGAAAGCCACGTACTTTATGAGCTGAGGAACCAAAATTGACAGGTCATATGCCAGGTGATTAGTCACAAGTCCCACAAAGTGGAGGTCAGATGTGGTGAGTCAGATGAAATATCCAGAATAAGAGAGCAAAGTTTTCTAAAGCGTTCTTAAATATTGGACTCAGACCATGTCGCAGTGTAAAACTACGTAATTTCTAGTATGCTGGTGGGGGTAACCTTAATCCTTATTGTTGTTGTTAGGTGCCGAGTCGCTACCAAATAAGAGTGACCTTATGCACAGCGGAACGAAACTCTGCCCGATCCTGGGCCAGCCTCACTATTGTGTCCACGCTTGAGTCCATCAATGCTGCTACTTTCTCTGACCCTCCACCTTACCAAACATGATATCCTTCTTCAGCGACTAGTCCCTCCTTAACAATATGTCCAAAGTATGAGAGATGAAGTTTGGCCATCCTGGCCTCCAAGGAGCACTCTGGCTGTGCTTCTTCCAAAACAGATCTATTGGTTCTTTTGGCAGCCCATGGCACTTTGAATATTCTCCTCCAACACCATAACTCAAAAGCATCAGTTCTTCTACGGTCTTCCTTATTCACTGTCCAGCTTCCACATGCATATGAGGTTATTGAAAATACCATGGCTTGGGTCAGGTG
>NW_006408616.1:1930503-1942561 GCF_000296735.1 Chrysochloris asiatica
TTGAGAAATGCTGAGCGTGTTCTTCCTTTTTGGTTTCCTGATTCCAGATCTTTGCACGTTTTGTTGTAATATTTGGCTTTATCTTCTCGAGCTGATCTTTGAAATTTTCTGTTCAGCTCTTGGACCTCCTTATTTCTTCATTTGCTTTAGCTAGCATCTCTATGCTGGAGAGCAAGTTTCAGTGTCTCTTCTGATATCCATTTTGACCTTTTTCTTCCTTCTTATCTTCTGGTTACGAATCGGGCTGCGAACCTTAAGGTCAGCGGTTCGAAATTACCAGCCGCTCTGCAGGAGAAAGATGAGGCTTTCTACTCCCATAAAGATTTACACCCTCGGAAACCCTGTACAGGGTCACTATGAGCTGGACCCGACTCAACGGCACTTAACAACAACAACAACATCTTCTTAATGACTTTTTGCTTTCTTCATGTATGATATTCTTGATGTTATCCCACAATTCTTCCAGGTCTTCAGTCTTTAGTGTTTAATGTATCAAATCTGTTCTTTAGATGATCTCTAAATTCAGGTGGGATATAGTCAAGGTCATATTTTGGCTCTCGTGGACTTGTTTTCATTTTTTTTAGCTTCAGTTTGAATTTGTGTATGAGTAATTGATGGTCTGTTCCACAGTCTGCCCCTGGCCTTGCTTTCACTGATGATATGGAGCGTTTCCATCATCTCTCTCTGCAGATATAGTCAACTTGATTTCTATGTATTCCATCTGGTTAGGTTCATGTATACAGTCTTCTCTTACGCTGTCTAAAGAAGGTATTTAAAATGAACAAATCATTGATTTTGCAGAATTCTATCATGCGTTCTCCAACATCATTTCTACCACCAAGGCCATATTTTACAACTACTGATCCTTCCTCTTTGTTCCCAACCTTTGTATTCCAATCACTAGTAATGACCAATACATTTTGATTGCATGTTTGATATATTTCAGATTGGCTTTAATGGTTGGTGCGTAAATTTGAATAATAGTGGTATTAATTGAGCTTCCCTGTATACCTATGGATATTATCCTATCACAGCCAGCCTTGTACCTCATGACTGATCTGGATATGTTCTTTGTGATAACGAATGCAACACCATTCCTCTTCAGTTAGTCATTTTGACATAGTAAACCATATGGATATCAGATTCAAAATGGCCAATACCAGTCCATTTCAGCTCATTAATGCCTAAGATGTCAATGTTTATGCGTTCCATTTCATTTTTGACAACTTCCAATTTTCCTAGATTCATACTTCGTACATTCTATGTTCTGATTTTCAATGGGTGTTTACAGCTGTTTCTCTTCATTCTGAGATGTGCCTGATCAGCAAATGAAGGTCCTGTAGGCTTTTCTCCCATGGATGGTACTCCCTTTGTGTCATCATGGTCAACTCTGCTTTGAGGAGGCAGCTCTTCCCCAGTTGCATTTTGAGTGCCTTCCAACCTGAGGGGCTCATTTTCTGGCACTGTATCTAACAGTGTTGCTGTGCTATTCATAAGGTTTTCAGTGACTAAATATTCAGAGTAGTTCATCACTCCTTCTTCCTAGTCTGTCTTTGTCTGGAAGTTCATCTGAAACCTGTCCACTGTGGGTGACCCTGCTGGTATTTGAAATACCGGTGGCATAGCTTTCAGAATCACAGCAACTCATAAGCCACCACAGTACGACAAACTGAGAGACAAGTGGGGATTACCTGTATTAAATTCTTCATTTTGACAATTACTGTTGTCATTGTCCCGCTGATGAATCTGTAAGATGTTTTGTAAATTTATTTCTGAATAAATTTCTTCCGTAGTTACTAGAATCTTGTGATACAAGGATGACAAAGATATGAGTACGTAGAGCTTGAAATTATATTGTTGTTGTTTAAAGAAAAATCTTTTGATTCTGACTTTATAATAAAATCTTGAAATTCGTTCAGAAAGTAGTATATCCAGTTATCTTTTCATATTAGTCTATCTTTGTTCTTTAACCTCAATGATGAAAATTTCAATGCATGGAGATCCCATGTGTTATAAAGTAGAACTGCTCCATAGGGCTTTCTTGGCTGGAATCTCTATGGAGGGAGCACTGTGGCTCATTATGTTAAGCACTGTACTGTGATTCACAAGGTTTGTGGTTTGAGCCCACCAACTGCTCCTTGGAGAAAGATGAGGCTTTATAGCCTTAGAAACCATATACAGAGTTTCTATGAGTCAGAACTGACTCAACAGAACTTAACAGTCTTTATGGAAGCAAATACCTTGTCTTCTTTTTCACTGTTGGGTAGTTTCAAATTGCCAACCTTTAGGTTAGTTGTTGTTTGTTATTATGTACTGTGGAGTTCATTCTGGCTCACAGTGGACCTGTCTAGGGCTTTCGAGGAGCAGCTGATGAGTTTGAACTGTTGACCTTGCTGTTGGGGTCCATTGCTTATCTTACAATGCCACACCAGGTTAGTAGATGAGCTCAAATCTTTTGTTACACCTGGGGACATTGAAACTTCAAAGGCCTTCACATAATTATTGTTGTAAAGTGCCATGGAGTTGGTTCTGACTCATAGTGACCCTGTATAGAGTTTCCGAGGAGTGGCTGGCAATTTGAACTGCTATCCTTGTGCTTCAAACTGACCTTGTGGTCCAGTGTTTATCTTACAGTGCCACACCAGGACTCCCACATGATTGGACTGAATCATTTTCATTTTAAATGTAACTCTGCTGTGTACTGTGAAATCCTTTATACTTGCATAGTATTGTACTGTTCTCAAACATTGTGTAATCTAAATAGGCCTCCCGCCACACAGTGCTCTTTAGATACAATATTTGCTTCCGATTTTAACTGTAGGTTTATATTCACAAATGCTGTATACATTTGTCTGACTTTGTGAGAATTTACTTGCCAAATTATTTTGACTATCATATATGTTATTTTTGTTAAGTGCAGCTGAGTCAGTTCTGACTCATAGCCATCCAATATAAGGTTTCCAAAGAGCAGGTGATGAGTTTGGACCACCAACCTGTGGTTAGCAGTCCAGTGATTGAACACACCAGGACATTAAATCATTTTATAAAACAAATGCATGAGAAGCATTTCAGTGTATCTGTTGGTAGATATGAATTTTATGATGCTTAACTTGTTCTTATGCTGTTTTGTTTTCAAACAGGCTAATAGCTCGTCAGCTTGCTAAAATTCATGCTATCCATGCACATAATGGCTGGATTCCCAAATCTAATCTGTGGTTAAAGATGGGAAAATATTTCTCTCTCATTCCCACAGGATTTACAAATGAAGATATTAATAAAAGGTAAAACGATTTTTACATTTGAAACTCTTTATTTTTCATATTGCTTTGCTCTATAGTAGGGTTTTAAAGACAACTACAAGGTTTCTGTGTATTAAATCTATCTTAGCTTATTGAGTTGTTTGACTCTCAGATAGCACTGTAGAAATAACTGTCTTTTTTCCCAACTTCACCCTTTCAATAAAAAAACAACAACAAACCTATTAAGAAACATGGAATAGAGCAAGGAACAAGTATAGAGCATTTATTTGAAAGTGAATGTAGTAGTTTAAGTAGTTCTATAAATGAACACATTTTGATTTGTCTGTGTTGGCTATATAGACCTTTTCTTCCCCCCGCTAAACCCATTTGACTAGGCGTTAAGATCAACATAATGATGTTGTTATTGTTAAGTGCCATTCAGTTCGCTCCATCTCATAGCAGCCCTGTATTGTGGTATGATAAAGTTTGAGCCACAGTTTAAATTCTAGACCAGGAAGTTGAAAATGCAATTACTTCAATCCTAATCAACTTTTGTACCCTGAACTTCCCTGGTTCAGATTGACTAAGGTATTTCATTATTTTCTCTACAAAAAATTATAGATTTGTATTCAGAATCTAAATTACATGAACATAGTGACTAGTACTGATAGAAAAATTGGAAATCCTATCTAAAGCATACCTGAAAGATGTATCTTTCTATTCAGGAAATCTTTGTTTCAAGAATAGAAGCAGTACCCTGTAGATTCCCTGTCTTCCCCCCCCCACCCCCGCCATTTGTTTCTTACTATATACATTAGTGGAAAATGCCTGCATTGTACCATTCATTGAGTTTGTTTCTAAAGTTAGTTTGGTTTACTCTGTCAAACTTTGAACTAGACATGGCTAATTATCCCCCTCAAACTGGATGGGCATGTGCTTCTGAAAAGATGTTTAGTGTGCTGAATATTACTGGACTCCGTTGGTGATTGAAACCCACCCGTAGCTCCTTATAAACTCTATACAGGGTTGCTATGAGTTGGAACGGACTCTACAGTACTTAATGACAACAACATCAGTATAAAACTAGGGAGTTCTTTTTTGAAATAGATATTTTATTGAAAGATTTTGTGGAAACGTGTAAGAAAAATAACAAAACAAATGTTGATTTTGAATGAAACATTCATTTTCTTGATTTTTTAAGACCATACAAAATTGACAGGCGTAAGTTGGAATTGAGTCAACCTGAATAGATTGGTTTTGTTTTTGTTTTTATAATATTGTATGGATCAAGAAGAGCATAAGACTATATTAAGATTGTCTGTTAACAAATCTCAGTATTGCAAATTACTAGGTTAGCTGTGTAAACTTGTGCAGGTTACTCTCTTACCTCATCTGTAAAATGATAATACCAAAATATTCACCTTATAAGGTTTTTATGAGGATTAATTGTGTGTATATAAATGCTAAATCCATTTTAGCTAATATTTTCATCATCTAAAGAGGGTTATTTAGGTAGGCTTCAGGTTATAGTTCCTAGACTTTTCAAGGTGGTACTTTGGAAAAGCTGGGAGATTCATTGTAGTAAACAACAGGAAGAAAAACATTCCCCCTGAAAATATACAGCTAGAGATATTTATGTTTACTTTCTTTCTTGCACTGTACATGGATTGTAATTGTTCTATTCATACGTAATCCTTTTAATCTTAAACTTTTCATTCAGTACCATCTGTATATGGTGAGGTTCTGTAACAGTCATACTGTTTTGAAAAGAGCATGTAAGAATTAGTCTTAGCAGCTAAGTGTAGGAAAGATCATAGCATATGGAAAAAACAGTAGAAACCACCTGAGTTGATAAATTCAGTGATATAAAAAGAATTTAGATTTAAGTATTGAAAAAAGAAAAAGTAAAGATTAATTTGAGAAAATCTGTGGAGAAAAACTCAAGAGAACTGGACTTACAATATTGAGGGAAGAAGAAAAAGAGTAAACTAACAGCAATTTTGTGTGCCTGATTGTGCTATTGAGAAATTAATGGTAGCAGCCCATTTTGTTTTATTTTTATTTAGTTAATAGAAATGTTAACAGTACCGAAGCATTTAGGACAGAATGTCACGATATCTCTAAGCCTGCTTGCCACTCTCCCTCCTTCTCCTTAGTTTTCGCTTCTATAAAATGGAAGAAATATGCAACTGTTTATTAAAATGTAAAACATTAACAATAGTGCTTAGTAAAGTTATCAGATACACATATTCCCCTCTCCCTCCACTTAAAAAATAATTTTGTAGTCATACATTTTATACTTTGTTGGCTGATCCTTAACTGTTGTTCACTTTCTTTTCATTCATGCTTAAGTTCATATAAATGATTTTCTTTGTTCTAACTTTTGGACTAATTGACCTATTGTTATGATTCAAGAGTATGTGCAGTGAAATGAAAAGCTTATTTAAAATAAATTTAAACTTCAGTCAAACTTGAAAAACATGTCTTTTAAACAGAATCTCTTTTTTTTTTTTTAAATGAAAAGGTTCTTAAGTGATATCCCAAGCCCTCAGATTCTTCAAGAAGAAATGACTTGGATGAAGGAGATTCTTTCCAATCTGGGCTCACCAGTTGTGCTTTGCCATAATGACCTATTGTGTAAGAATATAATCTACAATGAGAAACAAGGTAGGTATTTGACTTTAGCAGTAAGTAAAATTGATTTATGTTCTTAATGGTCTTTGAATTTAACTCAGATGTAAAGATTAAAAACATTTATAGTCTTTAAATGATTTTCCTTGAGGTTATAAAGTCATGATAGCTGTGATAAATTAGAAATAATATAGTCTGTATATGCTTAAAATGTATGTATTTTTTAGAAAGCTTGTGGTTTCTGTTAGATTTTAAAATGTAAAATGATAAAATGACTTTTTAAATGTAGCTATAAACTAATTTTATAGTTCACGGCTTGAGAATGGAATGCACCTGCTGGTAATGGGGGTTATTAAAAAACAAACTGATACTGCACTGTTGTATAAATACAGGACTTTTCTCACAATATAGGGAGGACACTATTAGGCCAGGTTTCCTTTCATGTGTTTATTATGCTGATTTGTTAGATATTTTGATGCTAAGGAGAAAGCTACATATAGAGGGAATGTTATTTGTAGTTGCTCAGATTTATATCTACTAAGGTAATATTTAAGAAGCAGCAGCTATGGTAAATAGTATTAACATTTTCTGGTAGATTGTGATACTGTGTTACTTTTTGGTGGAATGTTTTTTGTGATTGTTCACTGCTGTATTCAACTCTCGTCATATATAATAAGCACTTGGTTGTATGATGTCATTGGATAAAGTGGTTTGAGGTTTGGTTGCTACTTGATAGATGCCCTTCAATACTAAATTCATTAAAAATATAATTTTGGTTGAAGGATTAATAATAATTCAAAAGTATGTTGAATGTATGAAGCGATTGCATTATATACAGGAAACCAGTTTTGAAGAAAGTCATTATAGTTCATATTCAAATAGAAAGTGTACTGTTGTGAAGATACTAAAAGCCAGAGTTAAAATTAATGTGGTCATAATTATATTAACTTACTTTTTATGACCTTTTTTTATAAGATTATAAGTTGATAGTGTTTAATACAAAGTCTGTTAATATTTATAGCTGATTTTAACTTGAAGAAAACCCACCAAAGGAAGACTGTCAAGGGTTGTATCTTTATGCACATATCTTCAAAAATACATTTCAGTATCTTACTTTTGATATTTTAATGTGGATTAGAGATTCTATATTTCAAAAAATATACTGAGCATGCATCTTTATTTTTGAATTTTCTAAAAGTCCTTGTGGGGAATATATTTTTTTTCTTTTTAAAAACTTTAAGTTCATCCTTCAACAAAGTACTTGACAGTGTCCTGTAATGTATTAATATCCATTTATTATAAATAACTATTACAGAGTATCAGTACTATACTAGTTACTGTATACTAGTAACCAAATCTCAATGCCATTTGTAAGGTGAAAGAACTAGTTAAAGTAGTGTATTAGCTTTTAAAGTTCAGTGCAAGAACTAATAACATATTTTATATAAAGGAATTTTGAGTTAGGGACTTCATCTTACATTTGAAGTGGACACTCAGCTTTATTTTTAACTGCAAGTTGATCCAAGATGATATTATTTTCTTTGGGATATAATTTTAATGTTTCATATTTTTATTTTATAAGTTTCTTTTGCATATTCATTTCATAGATCAAACTTATTTATAAAACTAAAAATAAGGGACCAAAAAAATCAGATTACTCTTTTAGTTATTAAAAATACATTTTTATCTTTTTATTTAAACAATTACCTCTAACTATGCTAGTCTTCAGTAACATAAACATTTCCATAGTTTATGATAAAATCTTTATGCTTTATTTTAGATTTGGGAGTTCAAGGTTGTGATTTGTTTTAATTTATCAAAAGTTACTGACTTTTCCTTTTGCGTCTGATTCCCTCCTCTTCCCCAACACAAAGAATTTATAGCTCAACAAAACCATATGTTTTTGAGTCTGCCCTTTTCCATAGAAGACTGTTTTGTACCATTTATTATTTTGTGCTCCTTTGTGTGTTAGTTGTACAGCTGTTCTTCCCCCCACCCCCAACTCTTTCTAGTATTGGTTAGGAAGGCTAGATATGAAACCTGTGGCATCTATTTTCAAAAATAATAGATTCTTAAGTGACTAGTTGATATATAAGTACTAAGAAAATATCCAGTTGGAATGTTGTTCAGGTAAAATCTAAAACTCATAATTCATGAAAGTGTGAAGTGCTTATTTTAGACTTTAATATTAAATATTTCAAACTAGGAGCTGTTGGTTTTAAGATTTTATAAACATAGACTTATATAAATCTTTAGTTATTAGTAGAAGATACCATGCCTAATACTTAAAAAAAAAAAAAAATGAAAATTTCATAAAATTAGTACCTTGAATAAGCAAAAAAACATTGTATTTGTAATTACAACATTAATACTTTGTGGCAGCAATCTTAAAGGAGTTCATAAAAGTTAGAGATAGTAGGTATTATAAAGTTTGTACCTTCTTAACCTTGCTGTAGCATTCTAAAAATCTGAGATATTTGGGATTAAGATAATGTTCACAGAGGATAAATGATTAACCTATATATTATATTCTTAAGTATTTTTTATTACTATTGTTAAAACATTCATTTAACCTGAATTTGTGGCATTACCATTTTTTACGTAGTTTTATGAGATGTAAATACACACAAGTAAATATAAATGAAAGCTAAGGGATTAGCCTTCCTGCCATCAAGTCAAGCACAATACATATCTTTTATATGTTTCAGACCTTTAATTTCTCAGAATTATAAATTTTAGATGAACTTTATGAGGTTATATTACATCATCTTAAAGTCTCTGTTTATATTTTTAAACCTTAATAACTTAGATTTACATAGCAGAACTAGATTAAAAATCTGTAACTCTTAAAGCAGAGGTATTAGTGCTTAGTTACAACCAAGAGAAGTCAGGAAGAGTGCAAACTTTGGGACCAGTCTCAACCGGGGTCCAAATCTCTGCTCAGTCACTTAACAGAGGTAGGTGGTATTAGATGTCATTTTACTTCTTTGTAAAATGTTTGTGTTTGATCCTTGACAATCTGCTTCAAAATCAACAGGGTACTTGGTTGGCCATGGTGCAAATTTCTGGGCCTTATTTATGTATTATACTTTATATTAAGGTTGTGTGTACGAAGTATATAGCAGTGGTCCAGGTACTTGATCCTTTTCAGTTGGAGCTATTGTAATATGAGAGAGATTGGCAAACTTTCTGTAAAGGGACAGATGAGCTATATTATATTCAGTGAGCTGTATTATATAGTCTCTGTTGCAACTGTTCAGCCATGTTATATAACTGTAAAGCTAGCATAGATAACACATAAACAAAAAAGCATGAAAGCAAAAAAGCACATAAATTAAGTGTAGCTGTGATCCAATAAAATTGTATTTACAAAAACACGTGACAAGGCAAAATCTGAACTATTCAAGTCTTAGTTTGTCGAATCCTATATTAAGATTTACACCCTCGGAAACCCTGTACAGGGTCGCTATGGGTCGGACCCGACTCAACAGCACTTAACAACAACAACAAATATTGTGATTATAGGATATTTTGTACAAGATACATCTAATTCTGAAAAAATAATAGCAAATGGTTACTAATGCCAGAAAGCTAACTATGTCCTATGAGTAATGGAATATATGGTTCATAACTATGAGGTGACAATTCAGATTGTCTTTAGTACAACATAAGGTTTCTATCTTAAGGGTAACTTAAGCAATCACCTTAAAATGAAGTTTATATATGTATATAAAACTTAACGTGGAGTCCTTGTGTGGTGCCGTGGGTTAATGCACTAGACTGCAAAGTTGGTTTGAGTTGCAAGGTCGGTGGTTCAAGCTCACCAGTCACTCCTAGGAAACTCTATACAGGCTTGAAATCAACTTGATGGCACTTAACAACCACAACATACACATATATACATATTCACAAATCATGCTCTCTCATATACACACATTCACACAGGGACACAAATTTTATGAACATCCTGCTGTTTATTGGCATTTTACCCAGAATGCTTCTGGGACTGGTGGGCATCATGAAGAAATATTGCCTCTACTTGCTCTCACCTTGTCAGTTGACAGGACTCAAAAATGTGGGAGAAGAGGGAGATTCGTTTCTGAAGTTAGTTTGCAAAGTTAGTTCCAAGACTTAGACGGGTGGTTGGTAAAGAGCAGCCCATTCCGTGTCTTCAGTGAAATGACAACTTAAAAAGATAAATAAAGAATATTTAGTAATGTTAACATTTGATGCCACAATAAGAGAAACAAAAGCAGTGGTTCTTGCTCCAGACTGTAAGATAATACTTTCCAGTTTCATTTAAATTAACTAATTATTAATTTAATAAAGAACTTACACTACGTAGAACAAAATATAATATTGCTTATTGAATAACCTATCCCAAATCTAGTATGTTAGTTTTTAATTAAATCCTTTAATTCCTAACTTGTCAGAAGCAATTGCTGAAGCTTTTGAGATTGCTGTTTTATGTCTTCATCTGTTGTCAGATGTTTATTGGTCTGATTACTTTTAGTGGCTCTTTCATTAAATTCTCTTTCCCCAATTCTTCATAAAAAACTCACATAACGATCTAGTATATAACTTTAAATTTCATTATTAGAAATCACTGATTATTATCTGTGTCAGCAAAATATAAGAGGCTGATTTACACCTTTTTAAGGAAATACATATGAGTAGTAAGAAAAGAAAGATTTTTCTGGTAATTAATAGAATAAAATAGGCTTTTCTGTAGATTTTTTTCATTATAAATGGTAAATAGGTGAGTCATCACTTTTTGATTCCTTCATTAGCTCTCTAAATCTAATGTACTCTATTATTCATGAAAAAGGCATTGTTGTGGTTGTTTAATGACTTAGAACAGTTTTTTCATTAGTTTTATTTTTAAATCAAAATGAATACAAATTAATAGTATTTGGTAACCTCCATTGTCCAGGATGGAATTTTAATGAAGGATAATCTTAACACTGGAATCCTGGTATGTCACTTAGGGATTAGCACTGGAACAAAAGGTTGGTTTGAACCACAAGGTCGGCGGCTCAAGCCCACCAACTGCTCCTTTGCAACCCTATACAGGGCCGCTATGAGTTGGAACCGACTTACTGTTACTTAATAACAGCAACACCAATCTTAACCCTGTTTTAGCTTGTATATCAGACCACTCTGTAGCATAAAATAAAATGTTATTTGAATCAGTTAATACAAAATCTCAATGGACTGTAAAAGTCTTAACTATTAAGGAAATTAGTAAAATAGTTAGTAGCTTGTAGAAGAACTATTTTTCTTCCCTCTTGCATTCAGGCTTACTGAATGTTCAGTAATATATTTGAATCAGAATGTGAAAAATGCCACACTTTAAAAAATATTCCATTCTCATTTTACTTCCTCCCTCCATTACGACATGTCTTTTGTTATCATTATGTCTCAACATTCTCTTCAGAACCTCCATTTATTCCACTAGCATGTGAGTACTTTCTGTGTGTTAGGGATTGCACTATGGATTACATAATGAAAGATGAAAGGGACCTCCTGTCTTTTGAGGACTGACTCAGTCCATTAAATGGATATTTACATGTAGAATGATGAGTGCTGTGATGAAGCTGTATACAAGGTACTGCTATATACTAGATTGGGGTATGAAGAGAATATTTCCCAGAGCAGAATACTCCCTCCCATTTTTGTTTTTGGGTACTACTTAACAATGAGTCTGGGTGCACTTGACTGGTAACTGACAGGTTGGAAATTTGAGCCAACTCAGAGAACACCTCACAAAAAAGACTTGGTCGTCTACTTTAGAAAAATCAGAGCACATTTCTATGGACACAGTTCTTATATGACATATGTGAGGACACCATGAATCACAGTTGACTCATTGACAACTAGCATTAATAAAATTACAGGGTTTTTTTTGTTTAAATCATTCTCTTTCCATTCTATATAACCAGGTAGAGGAAAATAGAACAATTTTCAGGCATTTATGCTGATCATGGTTAACAAGATAAAGAAATTCTGATAAATGTATTATATAAATTATGTGTTTACTTAATAAGTCAAAGTTTTCAGTGTTAGAGTAGTTTAAAAAGTGATATTATTTTTATATTAGATTTGAACTGCCTTATTAATTCAGTGGTATAGGTTTCATCACTGTGACTGAGTTATGAAGGGTATATATATATATATATATATATATA
>NW_006408616.1:1942661-1974750 GCF_000296735.1 Chrysochloris asiatica
AATGTAGCTTTTGATAATTTAGATTATAGTTTAATTCATTAATTATACGTTGAATTCATTATATACTTAGAAGTGTGCTAAGTATATTAAAAAAAAAAAAAAAAATTCTAACCCTTAAAGCAGTAGTTACTTTTTAGGGGCCAAGGATAAGGATCCTTTGAGATGTTGAATAATCCCCTTCTCAAAAAAAATGCACATAAACATAAAATTTTGTATACAATTTCAGAGTGTTCTCGTTGTCTTCCCAATTAAATCCCAGTTAAAACTCTTAACAAAATAGTAATGCCATATACACTATTGATTAGTGATAATAATGTAGAAGTTCCCCCAAATAATTGGAAATATTAAAAATTATAGAAATGTTACATTTGTAGAAGAAAAATAATTCAGCATACTTTTTATTGATATGGAAGCATTTCCAAGTATGGTAATTTGATTTTTCTGGCACCTGAAATAAGGGAAGTAGGCCTCTTTAATATTACTTTGTTGCAAAAGATTAAATTTAAGGTTGAGTTCCACTTTGCTTGCAATAGTTTGAAAAAGATAGTTAATGCAGTTTTTTGTTTTTTTTTTAAATTTTTTTTCCTTTTAAGCTTTGTGTCTTGTAAAATGTGAGTTTGCCAAATTTTCTTCATCTGCTACAGATTAGGTATGCCATTGTTGCTGCCATGTGGCGGCGCACCCCGTGCTTCTTAAACGCACTGACTGGAGGTTTATCGCATCACTTGTTCACATGCACGGAGCCTGGTAACAGCCTCATCTGTATCTTGTTAGCTTCATTTTCTTATTTTTTAATTTCATTATTTATAAACTCATCATAGCATTTAAAAATAAAGACTAGCTTTAATGAATTAATGCTACTACAAAAGCCATTGCTAAAATTTTCATACTGAAACATATTTTAACTGTTGTTAAAATGATCTATGCTTTAATTAAATTGTATTTATTCTATAAGCAGGAATGTTTTACCTGCCATTTTAATTATATTTACCAAATTCTAAATATAATTTAGAAAATACAAATTGGAGTTTTTATTTAGGTGGCAAAAGTAAGCTTCAGGATTGGGCTGTGTATTTTTATTGGCATGTAATGGTTAATATGAGCTCTACAAGAATTTGTGTTTAAAGAGCTAAATCAATCAACAGCTGTATTTTAAAAATTATTTACCAAAACTCTTTTGTTGACTCAGTTGTACAATTAGATCAATCTTTTTTAATAGAAATTTATTGAAAGTTGGATTGAAAGGGATCTCCTGAATCATTGTTTTAGTCTACTATCTGTTGATAGTTTTGTATAAAGAATGCATTATCCCATTTTTTAAAAGATAATATTTATCCTTCAAAGTGTACAATTGTAAAGGATATGGGAAAGACAAAAGTAAAAGGGAAAAACCCCAGAAGAGCCACTTATATAATAAGTATAATAAAATCATTTGAAGTGTGATAAAACCATTTGAAACATTGTGGTTTATTTCTATCCATCTTTTTTCATAAGCATTGTATGTTTTAATTCTCTCTAGACATACTTTTTTAATAATTTGGGTCACAATGTATTTACTATTTTGCATCTTTTTTTTTCATATATCACTGTAATTTCCTTGGTAATGATTTTTGAAAATGAGATCTTTTTTATGGCTGCAAAATATTTTATCATGATGGTGACATCACCGTCTTATTCTTAATAATTATTTAAAAGTTTTTTGTTTTTTTTAAATATCTTTTGACTGCCCGTTCTGCAGTTTAGTAAAGTGATTTGGTTAACTTAAAGACTTTCTGTTGTATAGTTTATTGTGAATTTAGAAATATAAAATCTGGTGGTTGAACTGCATTGATTCACTGAAGACATTAATATTTTAAAATCTTAGACTTATATGATATGCATAATATAAATTTTGATGGTTCTCATTCTATTACTCTAAACGTGACTATTATTTATGTAAGCTGAAAATGATAAATTATATCTTATTACATTGATTTTTTTTTCTTTTATAAATTGCCATGTAATTTTTTATGGTATGATAATTTAATTGTTTTTCTGTGTTTGAATATGATTAAGCTACTTCTCCAAATTAAACAAACATGTCTATTTCAAGACTATGTTATAGTTCAAAATCTATTTTATTTAGAAAATTCCAGTATGTATAGACTATGAGTTTTATTATCTCAGCCTGGTGTTTAAAAGACAGTTATAACTTGGTAGATGATCTGCATTTTCTCAATATAAGCAGCTTTTTTTATAAGCCATGCCTGTTCATGTACCAATTTAAAGTATAAGCCCCTGTAAATTATTATTCCTTTATAGTCATTGATTCATGTACCTTTTTAAAAAAAGGCTATATTTCCTCTGCCCCTTTTTCTTTTTTAGACAATAGGACTTACATCTTTGTCAAGCAAATTCATGTACAATCGTACTTAAAAACTAAAAACTCTTTTAAGTATGGACTGGAGCTCTGGTAGTGTAGTGGTTACGAATCGGACTGCTAACCTCAAGGTTGGCAGTTCGAAACTACCAGCAGCTCCATGGGAGAAAGATGAGGCTTTCTGCTCCCGTAAAGATTTGCAGTCTCAGAAACCCTGTGCAGGGTCGCATTAGGTAGGAACCAACTCGACAGCACTTAACAAGTATGGATTGGAGTCCTGGTGTGACGCTGTGGGTTAATACGCTAGATTGCAAAGTCGATTTGAACTGCAAGGTTGGTGGTTCAAGCTCACCAGTTGCTCCTTGCAAACCCTCAACAGGGTTGCTATGGGTCGGAACCGACTCGATTGCACTTAATAACAACAAGAAGTATGGATTGGCTGTTCATATATACTAACTGCTCCTTTGAAACTATACAAGGTTGCTTTGAGTCAAACTGACTCGATGGCACTTAACAACAAACTATGGATTGATACAGTGGCTATTACAATGGACTCACAAAGAAATGATTATAAGAATGGTGCAGAAACAAGCTATCATTAGTTCCGTTGTAAAAGGGGTGGCTATGAGTCAGAAATGGCTTAAAAGCACCTAACAACAGAATCCTGGTTTAGTGCTGTAGGATAAGCACTGGACTGCAAGGTCAGTTTGAACAGCATGGTTGGTGGTTCGAACTCATCAGCTGCTTCTCTGAAACCCTATGCAGGGTCACTATGAGTCAGAACTGACTTGATGGCACTTAACAAGTGGAGTATGTTGCTTTGGCAGGAGGAATGAGATTGTCTTTGGAGAATTTATAATTAATTATATGTAACAGTAGCTTAGAGTAGTAATCTATGTAAAATCTTCTCGAATTTAAAAACAAACAAAACCTTTGCTCTTTCAAAAGATAAACAGCCACCTTAATGCTATTGGGAATTTAGTTATGCAGCATTCCAGATAAATATGAGTATGATAGTAATTAACATTTTTATTTATCAGCAAGTGTTACTATAGCATAACTGCAAGTTTCATAGAATTGAAGTCTGTAGAATTTGAGTTTTAAATAATAGATATTGTAAACCTTTTACAGTTTAGATTTGATTTTCATATGTAGATAAGCTTATTGATTTACTATTAGAGTGTTATTACATTCTAACAATGATTCAATAATTACAGAATTTAATAACAATTTCCAAAGATAGTTTTTCATTTCTAATTAAAACTTGCATTTTTTTGTAACTGATGCCCCCATGTGGTGAAAACATATTTTACGTGAACTTGGAGAATGACTATATTTTGATTTTTCTTTGATATTAGTGAACATTAGTGTTCATAAAGATGCTGTTGACCAACATACATAATTTGAATTTTGTAAAGCTCATTGCCATAAAATTCACAGCCTTACCCTGTTATTGTCTCAGAAGTGTATGTAACCAAGCACGTACGATGAGACAGTATTGGAAGCTATTTAATTACAAGTAGCCTAGGGATTTTCTGATTTTGTATATGATTTTTTATGCCTTTGTTTTTGTGTCTCACATAGGTGATGTACAGTTCATTGATTATGAGTATTCTGGATACAACTACCTGGCATATGATATTGGAAATCATTTCAATGAATTTGCAGGTAAATTGCAGGACTTAGCCAATGGAGTAGATTATTTAACTTAGAACTGATAACTTTTAGAATTTTGTTATTTAATAATGATCTGATCACCTAGGAACAGAAGCAATATTTTCCCACTCTTGCTGCTTTTTTTTTTCACTTTCTTTTGGTTTGTCACTGGAGGAAAGAGGAAATAACTAAAATTCTTCCTTAATCACCTAAAAATATAATGAATCAGAGAAAAATAATAATTGTGGCTTCTTCCATTGAGACCTGACTTAGTTGCTGTATAAAGTGTATTTCATGCTTTTCCCACAGTACTCCTGTGAGTTCAATAATATTTCCAGTTATAGATGAGAAAAGTAATTTATCAAAGTCAAAGTAAAATATTTTGTATTTCCTTTGTGAACCTGGACTTTTAGAATATTGATTAAAACACAAGATTTAAAAAATTTTAGCTTGGCTATAAAGCAACTGAAAAATTGTTAGAAGTTAATGATGGTTTAGTATAAAAGTTATTTTCATATAAGTTAAATTTAAAATTCACTTTATGATTATGTTTAGAAACATGAAATGCTCTGAAATAAAAGATTAAAAATTGTTCTTAATTATACCAAGTGGGAAGTTTTCATTACTGAGTTTATGTTTATATACATCCATATATTTTTATGTACTTTAGGTTATTAGATGTGAAACAAGTTAAAAAAGTTTTAATATACAGAAGTTTTCACTGATTTCCCTTCAGTAAATTTATCATATAATATTGTTATATTCATACATATATACTGCACATATTTTTATGTAACTTTATGTGAGAGGAATCAGGCTGTGCTTAAAATGAGATATCATTACCATTGCTGTGAGTATGAAGAAGAGAGATCTAGTTATCTTAGTACTGTTCTGGGGAGAAAAAAAATGGAACTAAAGCTTGAGAGTTAGGCAGACCTGATTGTATTTCTTGAAAAGAAGGTAGGGCACCACAAGAAGTGGGAAGAAATTTTTAAGACAAGTATACTTACTTTTTCGCAAGAAAGATTAGGCTTTCTGCTTCCACAAAGAATCTTAAAAGTCCAGGAAAGACTAGACAGGGTCGCTAAGACTAGACAGGGTCGCTATGAATTGGAGCCAGCTAGCCTTGATGGTACTTAGCAACAACGGCAACGTACGTATTTTTAAGGATCTAAGTAAGATTCTTGAAGGAGAATAGAGGACTATAAGACTGGAAAGGTAGATTAGGACCAGTTTATGAAGCACTTTCAATGCTAGGCAAAATTATATGAACTTTATCTTGTAGTTATAGTATTTTTCTAACTGTAAGTCATGAAATCAAAGCCAAGTTTTTGGCGTAAAGACCATCTTTTAAAATGTATTTTAAAGGGATGGAAAAATACTGATAATAAAATAATTAGCAATATGAGGATAAATTTTGGTTTGTTAAACTTAATATCAAGTAGGTATGTGTTTTAAGATCTCAATACAAAATATATATCATAACCTGTATCACAAAACAGTTTAGAGTCACAGTTCAGGTAGTTCTCCAAATATTAGTGTGCTTAGAATCTAATGGGGATGCTTAGTAAAATGCCAATTTCGGGTTTCTGATGCAAGTGGTTCATACATTGAAGAAAAATTGAAGCATTAGACTTTAAGCTGGACTATAGAGTTAATGTTTATTTTTTTTAAATGCAGCTTAATATCTAGTAGCATAGCAAAAAAAAAAAATATATATATATATAATGCATTTAAAAAAAATTTTGTTTTTACTTTAGGTGTGAGTGATGTAGATTATAATCTCTATCCAGATAGAGAACTACAGGGACAGTGGCTACGTTCTTACCTTGAAGCATACAAAGAATTTAAGGGCTTTGGGACCGAAGTAACTGAAAAGGAAGTAGAAATACTCTTCATTCAAGTCAATCAATTTGCATTGGTAAGTTTAATTTTAAACAATGGATTAAATATTCTTAGTGTAATTTAAAAGTTTCTAAATTCTATCTTATAATAATTTCCCATTTTTAATTTTGTGAAATTTTGTCAAAATAATGGTTGAAATTATCATGAATTGAAAAAAAATAAAAGATTATTTACAATTCTCCATTACTGTATAAAATACTTGAAGACAAAGATTTTATTTTGTTCACTACTATTTCCCCTAGAACATGCCTGGCCAGATGGTAGTTGCTTAGTGATTATTTGTTTAATGAATGGATTCTAGTTAGGGCGTGGTGCTGTGGGATAAAGCACTGGATGGTAAGGGTGGGTTTAACCACAGGTCAGTGGTTCAGACTCATCAGCTGCCCCGTGGAAAACCCTACACAGGGTTGCTATGAGTCGGAATCAACTCAATAGTACTTAACAACATCATAAAAACACTCTGACTAGATACTGACGGTCGTACATAGAGACAATAGATAGAGCAAGATACCTGCCTTAAAGAGGTTCTGATATCAATTCTTAATTTTTCCTCATTAAGAAACCAGTTTAAAACTCTTCATTTTTAAGGCAGTTTTTGTTTGAATCACTCTTCTTACTGGAAATGATTTTTGCGTTTCGTGCCATCTCACCTTTCTCTTCTGGGATGGGTTACTTTTTTCTGTCAAGGATTTGATTTCAAAATAGAAAGAATATGGCAGAAACTAGTAGAATACTCTCCTGTGAAAACCTATGCTCTGTTTTTCATGACTGTATTTATAGCTATGTTGTTAAGTGCTGTCGAGTTGGTTCCAACCCATAGTGACCTCTGGGTTAATGCGCGAGACTGTGAAGCCATTTGAACTGCAAGGTTGGCAGTTCAAGCTCACAAGAAGCTCCTCGGAAACCCTATACAGGGTCGATATGGGTCAGAACTGACTCAACGGCACTTAACAACAATAACATTTATAATTAACTACTAGTTTACCTCCCTCATTTATCAACTCTTACTTTCATGCCACTTCTCACTGTACTAGTAGATAATTGCTGTCAGGTAAGGGCTACTAGAAATGAAATAATTGTTGGGTCTAACTTTAAATTTTTCAGTTCTTATCTTACTTGATATGTCCATAGCATTTGACACTACTTACTACTACTGGTGTGGCACTGTAGGATCAGCACTGGGTTTTGAACCACAAGGTTTGTGATTCAAACCTGCAGTTGCTCCTGAGAAACCCTATGCAGGGTCACTATGTGCTGGAACCGACTTGATGGCACTTAACAACAACAACACTATGATACTTAAAATTTGCTCTGCCCTGTTTTTGTCAGGAAAAAGTATCATCATTTCCTAACATGGCTGTTCGTTTTCCTCTCTGCCCCACAATCCCCCTATATGTTGGGCCTCCTAATATTCTGATATGGGCTCCTTCTCTTTCCATTTATATACTCTCATTGGGTTATCTGGCTCTATGCCTTTACTGCCCTTCTGTTAATGATCCGATTTGTATTTCTATATACTGTTGAATTTCAGATTGTTCTGACTCTAATTTCTAATGGAGTCCCATTAGTATCTGATTCCATATGTCTAAACTGAAATAAATGTATTTTCCACGTGTCCCATCCTCTACCTCATTTTCTGTTTCATTATATAGATTAGTTGCCGTATTTCAAAACCAGGAAAATTTCTTTCATGTCTTACTCTTCTTCATTATACGCATTTCTTCTGTTTCCAAGTGCTGTCACTGTTGGTTTCTAAAATTTTCTCAATTTGGATACCTCCTTAATTCTGTAACCTTTGATAAACTCTTAGTCTCCTACCCACATTTGCCTTTGTTGATCTTTGTCTTTAGCTTTTCTCTGTTTGATTCATCCTGTACGTTAAAAAAGTGATCTTTCTAAATATAATTTGATTATGATGGTGGTGGTTCTGTGCCGTTGAGTCTGTTTTGTCTCATAGTGACCCTGTACAGTGTTTCCTAGGCTGTAAATCTTTATGGGAGCATAATTTATGTGTTCTTTTGACCTACAGAATGAAATGAGAATGACAACAACTATACAAAGTCATTTATTGCCTATTATTTTCCACCTCATACTTATACTGTAGCAAAGTCATCATCTATTCTTAATGTTGAATGATGTTTTATGCCTATTTAATTTGCATAGATAGTATATTCTCCCTAGAATTTCGTTTTATTTGTGTTTTCTAGAAAATTCTTCTTGTTCCTAATGGATATGCCGTAAATATGGTTTCTTCTTCTGTGGACCTCCTCCTTCCATGATCTTTTGTCTTTAGAAGCCAAGTAAATACCTTATAAAGCTACATTGTTAAAGGCTAAAAAAATGGTCTGCATAAGAACCAGAGTATCTTCTAACACCTAGCATAGAGATGTTCTTTCATCAATGGTTAAGAAATGTTTATTGTTCATGACATGACTCAAACTTTTGGAGATTAACAGACTTTACTTGATTGTTGTTAAGTGCCGTCAGGCTGGTTCCAACTCATTTCGACCCTATGTACAACAGAATGAAACACTGCCCGGCCCTGCACAATTCTCACAATTGCTGCTATGCTTGATCCCACTGCTACTGCCACTGTGCCAATCCATCTTGTTGGGAGTCTCCCTCTCTTTCACTGTTCCTCCACTTTACCAAATTTTATGTCCTTCGACAGGACTTGTTCCTCCTGATAATATGTCCAAAGTACAAGAGATGAAGTCTGGCCATCTTGGCTCCTAAGGAATATTCTGGTTGTACTTTTTCCAACACAGATTTTTTGTTCTTCTGGCATACCATGGTACCCTTAATATTCTTCTCCAACACCATAATTCAAATGCATCATTTCTCCTAAGGTCTTCTTTATTCATTGCCCAACTTTCACATGCATATGAGGCTGTTGAAATTACCATGACTTGAGTCAGGCACATTTTAGTCCTCAGACTGACATCTTTGCTCTTGAACACTTTAAAGAGGTATTTTGAAGCAGAGTTGCATAATGCAATGTGTCGTTTGATTTCTTGACTGCTATTTCCATGAGTGTTAGTGGTGGATGTAAGCACAGTGCAGGCTTTGTTTGACAACTTCATTTATTATGATGTTATTTACTGGGCTGGTTGTGAAGATTTTTGTGCTTTTTGATCTTCATCAGTAAGTACTTTAAGTCCTCTTCTTATTCAGCAAGCAAGGTTGTATCATCTCCATATCATGGTTAATGAGTCTTCCTCCAATTCTGATGCCATACTTTTCTTAATATAATACAGCTTCTCAGATGTTTCCACGTACAGATTGAATAAGGTTGGTGAAAGAATACAATCCTAGTGCATAACTTTCCCTGAATTTCTGTTGTCCATAGGGTTAATGTCCCTTCTGTTCTATTCAAATGATTACCTCTATGTATAGGTTCCTTATGAGAACAATTACATATTCCAGGATACTCATTCTCTGCATTGTTGCCCATAGCTTGTCATTATCCACACAGTTGAAAGCATTTACATAGTAAATAAAGCACAGGTAACATCTTTCTGGTATCCTCTGCTTTCAGCCAAGATCCATCTGATATCAGCAGTGATATCCCTCATTTCATATACTTATCTGAATCCAGCTTGAACCTCTGGCAGTTTCCTGTCAGTGTATGTTGCAACCTTTTTCAGTTATCTTTAGCAAACTTTTACTTGCATGTGGTATTAATGATAATTGTCCTCTGATTTCCACATTCTCTTGGGTCCCTTCTCTTTGGAATGGTCTCAAATGTGGATCTCTTCCACTCAGCTGTTCAGGTAACTATCTTAAAACTTTCTTGACATAGATGAGTGAGTGCCTCCAATGCTGTGCCAGTTTGTTAAAAGACTTCTTGTTGTATTAATTTCTGGTGCCTTGTTCTTTGCCAGCGCCTTCAGTACACACTGGACTTCTTCCTTCAGTACCAAAATAGTTTTTTTTTTCTAATTTCTTTTTTTTTGTGTGTGTGTGTGTAGGGGGGATGTACACAGAACACTCAGGAATATGTAATAATTTAAACAACCAAAGGAGGACACATTCTGCAAGTCTGCCTCTTAGTCGCCAGTACCTAGTCCCTTTATTTCCGTAAGTCCAGAATCCTCAGCTGCTCCCTCTCTCCATGTCTTCATCTCTGCTTCCATCTCTGTTGTCGCTGCTTCTCTGGATAGGGTCCCGTACTCTACTTGTACTCTTCTCCTTGATGGGTCCTAGGATCCTCTGTTTCTGGACTTTAAGATTAACTTCTCCCCTGTTTTTGTTACAAAACTTCTACCTTTTATAGTTGATATGGTTGAACATCAACCATTTCTTTTTGTTACAGTGACTCTTAATGTATTCCTTCCATCTTTGTTACATATTCTGGAATACTCATTCTCTGCATTGTTGCCATTCAATATTTTGCGGAAAGAATCCTTTAGTATTTTGCAAGTCAGGGCTTGAATTTTAACTCAGTTCTTTGAACTTGAGAAATGCTGAGCGTGTTGTTTGCTTTTGGTTTCCTAATTCTAGATCTTTGTGGATTTCATTATAATATTTGAATTTGTTTTCTCAAGCTGTCCTTTTAAATTTTTCTGTTCAACTCTTTTACCTTCTCATTTCTTCCATTTGCTTTAGCATCTCTACACTGGAGAGGAAGTTTCAGAGTCTCTTCTGCCATCTATTTTGTCCTTTTCTTTCTTCTTTGTCTTCTTAATGACCTTTTGTTTTTTTCCTTTATGATGTTTTTATTGGCATGCCAAAACTCTTACGGTGTTCATTCTTTAGTATCTAATGAATCAAATCTACTATTGAGATTGTCTGTAAATTCAGGTGGGATAAATTCAAGGTCATATTTTGAATCTTGTGAACTTTAAAAAATTTTTCTTCAACTTCAGCCTGAACTTGTATATGAGAAATCGATGGTCTGTTCCAAAGTCTGCCCTGACCTTGTTTTAGTGATAGTATGGGACTTTCCCACTGTCTCTTCCCACCGATGTGTTTAATTTGATTTCTGTGTATTCCATATGGTGAGTCCATGTGTATTGTCGTCTTTTATGTTGTTTTAAAAAGATATTTGCCATGAAAAATCATTGGTCTCGTAAAATTCTGTTAGGTAATCTCTAGCATCATTTCTATCACCAAGGCTGTATTTTCCAACTATTGACCCTTCTTTGTTTCCAACCTTTGTATTCCAATTAGTAGTAGTTATCAGTACATCTTGATTGATACATGTTTGATCAATTTCAGACAGAAGAATTTGGTAAAATTCTTCAATTTCATAATTTCTGACTTTAGTGGTTGGTGCTTAAATTTGTATCATAGTGGTATAAACTGGTCTTCTGTAGGTGTATAGATATTAACCCATCTCAGAGAACATTGTACTTTTTACATCTTGAAATGTTCTTTTTGATGATGAATGTTATACCGTTCCTCTTCAATTTGTCATTCTTGACTTAATAAACCATGTGGTTCTCGCACAATTGCCAATATTAGTCCATTTCTGCTCACTAATGGCTAGGGTATCTGTGCACCATTTCATTTTTGACAACTTCCAATTTTGCAGATTTATACTTTGTACACTCTGTGTTCCCGTTATTAATGGATATTTGCAGCTGTTTCTCCTCAATTAGAATTGTGCCCCATCAGCAAATGAAGGTCCTGAAAACTTTACTGTTTGCATTATCATGGTCAGCTCTTTTTTGAGGAACCAGCTTTTCTCCAGTCATATTTTGAGTGCCTTCCAATCTGATGGGTTCATCTTCTGGCACTCTATCTAACAGTATTCTGGTGCTATTCATCATGTTTCAACATTCAGTATTCTGGTGTTTTCTGACAGTGTCCCAAGGTTTTCAGTGACTAAATATTCAGAAGCAGTCCACCTCTCTTTCTTCTGAGTCTGTCTTAGCTGGGAAGCTCAGCTGAAATCTGTCTACCCTGCTGGCTTTCAAAGTACCAGTGGCAGAGCTTCTAGCCTCACAGCACAAACAGTCCTCCACAGTGTGACAAACTTAAAGATGGGTGGTGGACTTCACTACAAAAATAAAGTGTTATTTTTACTATAGCTAATTAATATTGTGGAGAAAAGAGAAAACTAGGTATTTGCATTATAGAGCTAAAACATATGCTTAACACCTGTTTGAACTTTGAAAAATTTTTAGACACATAGTTTGCAGACTTGGAAATAATTCTTTCTAAATAAAGTATTAGGGTTAAGTAGAACTTTTTCAGAAGACAGATTAGAGATTTATTTTAGTTACTTGCTCACTGTATACAGCTTTTAATTTTTCTTACTTAAAAATAGGGGTGGGTAGCCTAGAAATTAAAACTTCCTTGAACAAAGAGACTTACACACCCCAAAATTTCAAATCTGAAAGTCATAGTGTTAAGTAAACAGAATCACAGAGTATATTATTTTATTTGGAATGTAGTATTCCTTCTTTGGAGTTCTGATGTGATGTGGTGCTGCAAGATTAGTACTAGACCGCAAGGCCGGTAGTTGATATATACCAGCTGCTCCTTGGAAACCCTATACAGGGTCGCTATGAGTTGGATCTGACTCTGTGGCATTTAGCTACAGCAATTCTTTCTTTAGCCTTTTTGGTAATGCAAATGATGACTTGCATTCTTTCTTGTCTTACAAGTCATTCTCTTTACACGATGTTTATAAATGTTTCATTTTTCACTCTATAAAAAAGTGTCATCTTTCAAGGTGTGAGCTATCTATACATTCCTCTTCACTATAGAATCATTTTGTTAGTTTATGAACTTTAAGATTAAAATTTTAATGAGAAATGCAGTAACTTACCCTGCTTGAAAAATGGTAGTAAGAGCTGGTTTGATATTATTACTAGGTCCAGAAATATCCCTGATTTCACTATTTTTTCAACTACAGAACCAATTTAATAATAATAAGAAGAAATTAGGGGCCCTCCAAAGATGGTTTTAAGTACTTAAAATATGCCAAGATGATTTAGCTTAGCAATTCTCAAACATTTTGGTCTAATGACCTTCTTGCACTCTTAAAAAAATTCTAAGACCTTTGTTAACTTTTGTTTATGTGGGTTATATCGATCAATATTTAATGGCTATCTTATAAAATTTAAACAAAAATGTTTTAAAATCACTGAATATAAATATTTATATTGATAAACCGATTACATGTTCACATAAAAACCATGCTTAAAATGAAAAAAAAAAATAAATTTTTTTTTCCAAAACAAAAAGCAATTTAATGAGAAGAGTGTTGTTATTTTACACTTTTATAAATCTCTTTTAATTTTTGACACAGTAGATTGTAGCTGGGTTATATCTGGTTTTCTACATCCCACTTGTGTAATATATTGTTTTGAGTAAACCATATGGAGAAACTCCAGTCTCACACATGTGAACTCTTGTAAAAGACAAGGGTTTTTTATTTTGCCTTTTTAGATATCTGAATATTCTTTTTTAATACTATACCAAAACTCAATAAGTGGTAGTTTTTTACAAGGTTATTTGTAATGTTCTGTCTGAACATACCAGTTAATTTTTTGATATCTTAATACATTAAAATCCATTGGTTTGTCGTGCACATTGAGCTCTTTTGACCTGTACATGAAATTGTAACATCATACATTAGATTTGGAAATTTTTAAGATGCTGAGTTGTACAATGTAGATATTTCAAATAGTGACATATTTCATTATATGACATCAAAAATCATATTTTCTTCATATAGTTTACTCAAAACAATACATTATACAAGCGGGATACAGAAAAACTGCTATAATACAGCTAAACATTTCACGATAACACTACTGGTATCATTGTTACTGTTGTTGTTAAGTGCTGTCAAGTCATTGCTGACTCATAGCAACTCTGGTTTCCAGAGAGTAGCAGGTGGGTTTGAACTGCCAACTCTGTGGTCCATCGCTTATCCCACAGTACCACACTATGACTCGTCAGTATCATTAGCGAAGTCTTAAGTATACTGTTGAGAACATGTTGAGAACTCATGGAATTAAATATAAATTTTCTAAAATTCAAGTTTTTGGTTGAAAGTTCGAATCTTATCACTGGCAGCAAATCCTGTCAGTAATTTTTCTTGAAGTGACAGGGTCTTACTTTTATATTGTGAAAATGTCTTCTGCATACTCAAGTCTGATAGCTCACAACTCAGTCACACAAGTGCTCTTCCTTGAGGCAGTCTTTGGGTATGCAGCACATATAGAATATTAAAACAACAGGTACTCAAAGGTCAAAAGTTAATAAAATTAATAGGTGTAATGGCTTAATAAAGGATATCTTTAATGAAACTGTCTTTTTACTACGAGTATGTGTTGGTGAAGAATTAGGCTACAGTGAGCGATTTGAGACCCAGAACTCAATAGGACTACCTTATTTTGGGGGTCTTGCAATTTTTTTACCATTGACAGAATGCAGTTTTACCACCTTTCTATTGCTAGCTTTTCTGTTTCAACAACAACAACAGAAAAGCTAGCAACAGAAAGGTGGTAAAACTGCATTCTGTCAATAGCATAGTGGTTGCGAATTGGGCTGTAAACCTCAAGGTCAGCAGCTCAAAACTACCAGCTGTTCCACAGGAGAAAGATGAGGCTTTTGGCTCCCATAAAGATTTATAGCGTTGGAAACCCTGTACAGGGTCGCTATGAGTCGGAACCGACTCCACGGCACATAACAACAACATTGCCAGCTTTTCTGTTGTTATTAGTGCTGTCAAGTCAGTTCTGATCATAGTGACCCTGTGTAAGGCTTTTGAGGAGCGGTTTGTGGGTTTGAACTGTCCCCTTGCAGTTCAAATTGATGTTGTCATCTAGTGCTTATTCTACAGTGCATTTCTCTGACAGGTTTCCAGGCTTTTACAGGTTTTACTTTGAGAACCATTGATTTAAACTTTTCAAAAGGAATTCATTTCTTCTCATAATTCACTCTCAATACCTTAGGTATTTCCTTTGGTAGAATTAAGACTGCTTTTGAAAATATTTATCATTTTTACCATTCTAATCTCATACAGGAGTTCTGGTGTGGCGCAATGGGTTAATGTGCTGGATTGTATAGTTGATTTGAACTGCAAAGTCTGTGGTTCAAGCTCACTAGCTACTCCTTGGAAACCCTATACAGGGCTGTTGTGGGTCAGAACTGACTCTGTGGCATTTGACAGTCACACACAGTCCTGGTGTGGCATTGTAGGATAAGCACTGGAATGCAAGGTCAGTTTGAACTGCAAAGTCTGTGGTTCAAATTCACCAACTGCTACACGGAAACCCTATACAGGATTGCTTTGAGTAGGAACTGACTCAATGGCACTTAACAACAACAGTCTCATACAGTAAAAGTAGCTAACTTTTTATTAAGCATTTTCTATGTGCTAGATGTCCTGGTGTGGCACTGTAGGATATGTACTGGATTGCTAACCTCTGGGTTGGCAGTTCAAACTTACCAGCTGCTCCTTGAAAACCCTATATAGGGTTGCTGTGAGTCGGAACTGACTTGATGGACCTTAACAACAACAGGTGTCAATACTAAGGCGCTCTGGTTGTGTAGTGGAGCTCAGTATGTGTTGTACTGCTAAACACAAGGCTATTTGTTTGAATCTACTACCTGCTCTGAGGAAGAAAAATGAGACTTTCTATCTGTTTCCATAAAGATTTACAGCTTTAGAAACCCTTTATAATGTCAATATGAGTTGTAACCTACTCCATGGCACACAATAACAACAGCTGCCAATACTATTATTACCCATATTTGAAAGATGAATAAATGAAGAAATAGATTTTTATGTAGTTAATTTTTCAGTCTGACTCCAGAATGCATGTTTTTTTTTTTCTTTTCTTTTTAAAAAACCATTATGCTTTATGAGCTTATGTTTAATTCTTTACTCTTTACTATGTGGTTTATGCTTTCCTGTGTATCTAATAGCATGTTATATGAAGGTAAATAAAAAATACTAGTATAAAATCATGAAACAAAATGAAGGCAGTTTCTTACTCGAACAATTTGGTGCTCTTTGATTTCTACCATGTAAAAACAGGTGTTTTGGCATCCTCAGGGAACAGAAGTTGTGTTTCTTTTAAATGTTCTTTGATTTTGGGGAACAAAGACAAGTCTGAAGAGACAAGATCAGGGCTGTAGGGTGGATGGAGTAAGGTTTCCTGAGGAAATTCTCTTAGAACACTCTTTCCTACCTTCGAAGAATGAGCAGGTGTGATGGCAAAAAAAATCTTTGGCACAAATTTTCTGGCCTTTTTATCAACAATGCAATTTTCTATTTTCTTAAAGCCTATTCATATTAAACCTATTCATGTGTCCTTTGAGGAAATCTACCAAGGTTGCCCCTTTGAAAGACATTCTACATTCTTGCCCCTACATTCTACTTTGGTTAGTGTGATAGTTAAGGTTTTATGCCAACTTGACTGGGCCAGGAATCCTAGTGGTTTGGCAGTTGATAGTTAACTCTGTGATGATTGACAATGAGCAGGTATAGCTAATACTTTGATGACTGGCTATGAGCAGCCAATCAATTTAAAGGATGTTTCATTGGTGGGTTGGCCTGCTCTCAATATAATGGACATGCGAGAAAGACCCTCTCTTTTTCCCTGGGGACCAACCTGGGACTCTACAATTGTGAGCCATTTCCTTCACATAAACTTCTGTTTATATATATAAGTTTCACTGGTTTTGCTTCTTAAGAGAACCCAGCCTAAGACAGTGAGTTGTGACTAGGGTTACTAGTCACCCTACAGGTCTGGAACTGTACTCCACCCTGTTGTTCAGTTTTCAGCCAACAGTGGATTGGTCAATAAGGGGAACAATAACAGTAGTAAAGTATACACACTTTAGAATTATCAACTGTTTGATATCAAAAGGACAGCATTTCCCAAGTACAAAGTACATAAATATTAGGAAAGAAGGAATGTAAACAATAATTGTAGGGAGGAAGTGGGATAAGTGGGATTACATTGAGGGGATTAGAATCAGTGAGATGAAACAAAACGTGTATGAATTGAGAGAAAAAGTGATGATCTGCTCTGTAAACATTCACCCCAATTCACAGTAAAAAATTTAAAAAACAACCTCTTTGGGATCTTTAGCATAACCTTCTGAGCTGACCTCTGTGTCTTGATTTAACTAGCTTAGCAGATCCTCTTGAAAGACACTGTTTTGACTGGGTCTTAGTTTTAGAAGTCACCCTAATGAGACTTGTGGTGGTGGTGGTGATGTGCTGTGGAGTCGGTTCTGATTCACAGCGATCCTGTATAGGGTTTATGAGGCTGTAAGTCTTTATGGGAGCAGAAGCCTCATCTTTTTCCTGTGGAACCACTGATAGTTTCAAACTGCTGACATTGAGGTTAGCAGCCTGACTTGTAATGACTATGCTACCAGAGCTCCTGAGCTAATGAGACTTAGACAGGTGTATTACTAATAGACCTTGTCTGCAGCCATCCATTGATCACAGAGACATGTTTAAATATGTTTTGTTTTGGAATAAAAAGTGCATGTATGAACTGGAACTTTACTAACAATATTTTGTGACTTACCCTTGTATGTATATTTATTAATGATTTTTTAAGGAAAATTAAAGCAAAGTGCAATAGTAATAACGACAACATATATTTTTAGTACAGTGCTTTAGCAGGTAAAACACATTTTGTACATATTTCCATTAATCTTTAAAACAGTTATATGTAGATACAGAATGGCCAATATTGTTATCATGATCAATCTAAGATTCAAAGTTGTGATTATTAAGCGTTGCAACATGAATTACTGACAAAGGCTTCACTTCAGCCTCCTCCCCCAGGCCTTGTAATACAAATTAAGAGTTCTTTCTGATACCCTTTGCCATTTCATATACCAATTTCATTATGTTTTCACATTTTATTTTTAATACCAAGATCACAGTTATTGAGAAGATCTTTGTTGTTAGTGTAGTAATACACAGTGATTTTAACTGAAACAAGAACCTTTAAGAATTTTATTTTCTTATTAGAATTACTAAGTGCTGTCGAATTGGTTCTGACTCATAGCGATCCTGTATAGGGTATCTGAGGAGCAATTGGTGAGTTTGAACAGCCAACTTTAAGGTTCAAATTACCTTTCGGTCCAGTGCTTAATCTTACACCACTATACCACACTATTTCTTGTTGTTATGTGCCATGGAGTCAGTTCCGACTCATAGCAACCCTGTGCAGGGTTTCCGAGGCTGTAAATCTTTACGGGATCAGAAAGCCTCATTTTTCTCCCACGGAACAGCTGGTAGTTTCAAATTGTTGACCTTGTGGTTTACAGCCCGATTCATAACCACTATGCTACCAGAGGCAGTATTTCTTAGGAAGTGAAATTTTACTAGTGTTATCAGAATGTAAAAATATCATTATGTTTAACTGTAAATAGATGGTAAACACACCCAATTATTTTGCAGTTCCTAATTACTTACACATCCTGCTGTTTTTCCCTTTAATACCTAAGACCTATTTTTCTCTGGCTTAGATAAAGTTATGTTACTTCTGTCTCTTCTGGTATGGGCAGAGTATTATATATGTATAACTATCCAGGTAACTGTAGACGTCAGTATTTGATATGAGTAAAGATACAATATTATAATAAAAGCAGTGAGTAAGTAGGGTGCAGGGAGTTGATGAACTTTTTTTTAACCTTTAAATTTTTTGTCCTTCTGTTTTTAGGCTTCTCATTTCTTTTGGGGATTGTGGGCTTTGATTCAAGCTAAATACTCTACTATTGAATTTGATTTTCTTGGGTAAGTTTTAATTTTGCTGTATGCATTACATTAATCTCTATTCTTATTTTGGATTAGCACTGAGAATTAATGTAATATTGCTGTTCTTAATTTTGTCAGTCAAATCAAAAGATTTTAAATATTTAGGCTATCAGGAAATTGGTGTTCTCTGTATTAGAAAAGTGTCCAGTAGATGGTGCAATAAACTAAACATAAGTCCTTTGAAATCTTAAAACTTTTTATAAACCAGTTTAGGTGGGTGAGTGGAAAAAAGGAGGGATTAAGTTTTCAGCTTTGACTAATTTTGTTATTCATTTTTCTCATTAGGTATGCAATTGTTCGTTTTAACCAGTACTTCAAAATGAAGCCTGAGGTTACTGCATTAAAAGTGCCCGAGTAAAGAGATTTAATTATCTCAAGTATTTGAGCAATCCTTGTGAATCTTTTCTTAAAGAACTTTTGAAAAGCGAATATTTGTTAAAATTCTGTTACTTAATTTGGTTATCTCACTTTACAAATTAAGCCTCTCAACAACCAGTCTATTTTTAAAATAGATGGAATGATGTCAAGAAATATACCTACTGCTGTCAGATGTAATAGATTAGAAATTTGTTAGTCCTACAAAAAACTATAAAGATGTCTGTTTAATCCTTTCTTTGATAACCTAATCTATGTTATATGTGAATTATTTATTATAAATTTAACATTCTGTGATTGTTTTCATCTGTTGAGTATAAGCAATGTAAATGTTCCAGAGTAATTTTCCTGTAAGTTTTACTTTAATATGATTAGTTTTAGTAAACATTCTAGGTATTCAACATTAACATTAAAATTGATAAATTGATGCAATATAAGTGAAGTGAATCATTTATTCTTTAAATGACAGTCACTGTTGCAGATAACTTTGGATGTTCAATTAAAACTGCCTGTTTAGAAGGAGGAAATAAGTTCACCAATGTTAATGGTACATCTTTGGAACTTAGTATTAGAAAACATTTATTTTTGGGTTATGTATGTTAGAATGCAATTCTTTTCTCCCTGTATAGTCTGGCAGTAGAGATATTAAGTGTACTGTGTAATCCTAGACTAGATATAATGATTTAATGTTGCTATAATCTGTAGTAAGTGATCTTTTGATGTACTAAATATCGTCATCTAAATTGCTAGTTTTAGCTTGAAAATTTTTGTTATCAAATTTTTAACTAAAATTTTGTTGTTCTTATTGAGATCTACATTTTTATTTGTATAACAGCTGCAATTTTTGTAGAAAATAGAGAAAAATTATCATACTTGGGAGCAAGAAGATATCATTTAGATTAATTCTTGTTTACCTCTGCAATTTCATTCCTTACATTTGTTTTACTTTGTCACACCATGTCTTCAGACTAAAAGTAAATAATTACTTGGTCCATGTGATATGTTTTAAGTTGTTAAAAGGATTAAACAAGCAACATTTAAAAATTGATCTTGTATACTTAAATCCGATAAACCAAAATGTGAACTAAGAAATATTCATGTTAGGAGGGCTGTTGTTTTGTCGTCCTGTTTTTATTTAAGTATGTATATATATATATATATATAGTTTGCTTGTTTGTTTGTGGTTAGGCAGTTATTATATGGAAGGACATTAGATAGTTGGGATAGATAAGTAGACTTCAAGTTTTGAAGATTACTCTGTGGGGTTGAACAGTCATGGTGATTTTATTTTGAAAACTAGTCTGATAAGTTTTGCACGTTTGTTATGTAAGTGCCCAGTACAAAGTTGGCTTAATGGATCTGCATATTCAGGGTATGTATCCACAAATTTATCTTCTGAGAAATGTTATGGTGAGTCTGATGCATTATTCCAAATAAATTATTATATTCTCAGACAAGTGCTTTAAAATACTTGGATTATTCAAGATGTTTAAAGCTAATAACGTAAGTAAAAGCACTTAAAGGCCAGTTTAAAATGTTAAATACTAGTTCGTGAAATAGAAACTTAAAAGTCTGTGTATATCTAACAGCAGTGTTAGACCAAAATTTGTTTTCTACCTCCCCAGTGTTAGAAATGTTCACTTTTGTTTTTATAAACTATTACCATAGGATCAATAGAGTTATGTCCAGTTGATTAAATGAGTGGAACCAATTAAGCAATTAATAGTTTTTTATGTTAGGGTGAAATTTAAGAAATTGTTTTTGATTTAATTTTCATCTATAGTTGGATCATTTTCATAGAGCAGTTAAAAATGTATAGTACTCTTGATTTTTTTATTGTTGTTTTCTGACTTCTTGAAGTATAACAGTGTATAATTTGGAGTACTCTGGGAGTAAAGAAGGTAATTGATCTATTTTCTTCCATGTCTTACTTCAAATCTTTTTGAATAAGGATTCACTGAGCCAATGCTGGTAGACTAAATAGTTGTTAGCTGTGACACTATATTAAGCATTTCAGAGATTTGTACACAAGAGAATGTAATGGGGAATAGGGACTCTCTGATATGAAGTTAGATCATATTCTCCCTTCATACTTTGGCGAGATTTTAGATGTTGTGATGTTCTGATAATTCCTGTATAGGCTTTTGGGACAATGGTGCAGGTTTAGGACTCAAAATGACATATCCTTATTGGCCATTTGAGGGATTCAAACAGAAGGTAAATCTCAATAGCAGTCTGAAAGCATCCCTCTAAAATTTGTTTTGTGGCTTGCTGAGATGTGTCTGTTGCCTTTTTACGTTAAGCTGAGGAACTTGAATGCCTTACCTAAAAACTCAATTAGGTAATAACTTACCTAAAAAAAGCCCATTTTGTAAATATGAATACAAGTGGCATCCATGTATATTCAATGTTAGTCAATAGACCATAGTGGCCTGGATGCTTTAATAAGCAAAATTCAACGATCTCACTCTCCTACTCCGCTTTTTCCTTACATACTTACAGAAACTTACCTGACCAGTGATATTTGATTTTTTTCCCCCCTCCTAATCCCATGCTACCACCATTTTCTGGGAATTGAAATGTGGTAGTAAACTATACTGTTCACATGGTCATCTGAGATCAATATGAGCACAAATTTCATCATCTATATCACCTGGAATGTATATAAAACTGTAAATAAAAATCTGTAAATTAGTGTGAATTGTATGTTGCATATGAGATTGTGTATGTTTTCCCTTTTTTGGATGTGGCGGTGGTTTGAAGTTTTTCTGTAAGGAAATGATCTAGCTCTTTGGTTTTGGACTGGAAATAGCCAACAGCTCTGGCTTGCACAGTGGAAAAACAGGAACTAGCAAATAGGGTTTATCAGTTTTTGTGTTAATGTCAGCACTTATTTATTTAACCTCTCAGTGCCTAATATGACTTTTCTTCACTTTAATTGACCATTCATGTTTTTGTGTGAGATTAGATTCCTGGAATTAATGAATTAATACACTGTTATAGTCATAGAACTCCATTTTTGAGTCATGATTCTAAGCTAAAACAAAAATATGATTTAACGATTGAAAACTGAAGTATTACCTTCTCCTATTTTCAGGGCTGTTAACCTTTTTTAGAAAAACAAAAGAAAACAAAACAAAACAAAAAAATCAAACAAAATTTTATATATCTCAATGTGAATCTAGAAGCACATGTATACAAGATACACAAATAATAGCTTAATTCATAAATAGTAGTTCAGTGCATATTAGTTGGCTTCTCTAAATGAAGTGATTCATAAGACATTTTAAAAGACAGAAAAGTTGTAAGTAATCTTTGAGTGACAGCTATTTTCATTTTAGGTGATCTAAACATTTATTTTTAATTTCATTTTTATCTTTTCAGATTTATGGGGAAAAAAAATCCCAAACACTCTCAATTAGAAGTTAAAAACCTCTGCTTTTAAATTACAGACATTTCTTTTTTAGATTATGCACAGGTTACATTTCATGAATTTCTTAGTTTTGTAATATGAATTAGATTACTATCTAGTAGTTTGATTTTTTTGCTTTAATAAGCATTTCATACTGTATCCAAAGTGATGTAGATTTAAGTTTTTAATACTATTCAGTCATTCAGTTGATAGAGAAGCTTAACAGTGCTTTATCTTAGAGGAGTTTTTGTTATTGGCAGCAACTTACACTAATTTACAGAAAAGAAGGCAAGTGCTAGTATTTCTTATGCACAGAGGAAAGAGAATTGTAAAACATCTTTTTCTTTATAAATTGATTAGTCTCTGCCATTTTTTTCTTCATTAGATTTTAGAATGTCCTTTGGGAACTTAGTTACATATTAACTAATTTGCATATTTGTTTTGCTTTTTTTAAAAGATGACATTTGTTATATTTAGTTTCTCTTTTCCCCTACTTATTACATACCATTTGGAGATTACAGTATTATGTCTTGGGACAGAAAAGTATATCAGCTATTGTAAATGCAATTTTCTCCCATCTTTGAAGCCGACTCTCTACATAAAAGAAAAGACCATGGTTTGCTTTATAAGTGGATTATTGGGATATCTTTTTTTTCTGAACTGAATGGTATATTGAAAAAATGAATTCTGGCAATATTTTTGTTTCTAAAACTTATTTCTAGAAAACTGAAATTAATAAAAACATTATAGAATTAATTAGATTTTTCTCTAAATTTTATTTTGGGATCATAATTTGAAAAGAGATTTGGCATTTTCTGAAGATTTCAGCTATTTAAACTGGGGGGAAAAACACATAGTAACAATGCTTATAGGATATAAACTTTTGTGTGTGAGAGATCCTAAATTCAAGTTGTTAGTAGATTTCTGTCATGAAATCTGCTTTCTCTTCTTTCCTATACTTAGTGTACCTACTATACTACTGATGCTATAAACCAGCAGGGTTAAGATATTATATCTGTGTCCAATTTTAATCCTGTGACTTTTTCTAGTTATGAAAAAATAACTCTACTGAAATACCCTTTTAATCTCTAAATATAGACTTTTTTTCTGTGTACATCTTACATAATGGTATTATGACTACCATTAATCATTTTAATAAAACACTGATAAAATGTTTATAAAAACTGTATATGTTACATATTGTATTTGAACTATCCCATGAAGAGTAAGGTAAAGCTGACTTATTTAAATTACAGATGTTCCATTAGCTAATTTTGAAAACTTTTAATAAAGGAACATTCAAAGATAGATTGAAGTTCTGAGATCCATATAAATTAGCTTTTATAACCTGGAAAAACACCCCCTAAAAGAAAAAAAGACTCCACAACTTGCCATGGTTGAGGTTCTGGTGTGCTGCTACTACTTAAATGTAGGTAGTAACAGTGAATTTCTTACTGCCCAGTAACTTGAACTAGTTTCTTGTACTTACCTGTGCTAAAAAAACACAAACTCTAAGTTGACAACTCTGCAAAGAGGAATCATTTTGACTGCACCATAATTTAGGAGACTGTGCAGCCAGGTCAGTTTCCATGACATGAAGTATTTGACTATTAAAGTATACTGTTTTTATTAGGAAGAAGACATGGAATACTCCATGTACTTAAATGATTTCCTTATTCAATTTCAGAAGAAAAAAATGAAATGAGTAATTACTATTGCATTAACTGTATGTTGAATTGGGAAATTGTGGCATAAGCTTAAATTCGTGTTTATCAAATGTGAACCATAGTAGTATACTGCTGCTTTGTATATACTGTAAGTGCTACAAATAGTCTCAGCACTGAAAATGTATCGATACCTCTCAAATGAATGCAACTTTTGATGTAGGCGTTTGAAATGCTCAGAAAGTATCTGAGTGTCTGAGAACTTGTTAATCTGTTTGGTAATGAAGATACTTCCTGTTTTTTTGTTGCATATTTTCATGTTTAAAATATAATTTTTACGTTTTTACTGTTAATGTAAGTAAAATTTGTTCTGTGAATAAAATGGGGTTGCCAGTGAAGAAAATTTAAAACCTCATTCATCTAACTGCTTAAGTAAAAAATACATGTTTGCTGTATGTTCATAAGCGTTTTTTTTTTTTCCTTTAATATTTTGTTGTGTTTTAGGTGAATGTTCAAACTTTTAATGATGGTGTTTATATATTTCTGTTTATATAAGTGATGTTTAGACTTTATTTCTGTTTAATAAGGTCTTTTATCATTGATTAAATGAAGGAATGTATCTTTTTGAAGAGATTTATACTCTGTAAATAAAAATTGGCTGTAACAATAAAGTTGGGTTATAACTGCAGTGCATCCATAATTTTATTGTCACTTTGACTTATTTTTGAGGTTCTCTTTTTATAGAATATATGGAAAAACAAGCTTTGAACACAGTTTTGTATAATACTACTTTTGGAACTGAGATGGGAGTATGAAACTATGAACAAATTTTGTTTATGTGATTTAAAAAAATTATTATTCTGTTAGCCACTAAATTTGTGCCTTTTCTGTGCTTGAGGTTGTAAGTGTGAACCAGATGAATAAAAACAATGCCTGGGACCTAGCATCTGTCTAATATAGGCATGGAAGTGAGTTTCATAAGTTTATTAACCTCTTAACATGCCAGGCACTGTTACAACTATGGAGCTACAATGATGGATATGCTCTGTCCTTTCATTTTATGTCTGTCTACCATGCAGATTAGTTTGTCACAACATACGTGTGTTTTATAGAATGTTTTAAAATGTCTGATGTTTTCTAATGATTTGATTGAGTTTATGTAAACCCAACCTAAATACCCTAAAAGTGATGTTACCCTTCTTTAGGACATCACATCTGCAGAACCTCATGTTGTTGTTACGTGCCATCAAGTCAGTGCCGACTCACAGCAAACTTATACACAGCAGAACAAAACACTGCCAGATTCTGGGCCACCCTCACTATTGTTGCCACGCTTGAGCCCATTGATGCGGCCACTTGGCCAATCTATCTCGCTGGGGTCTTCTTCCTCTTTTTCTCTCACCCTCCACCTTACCAAATATGATATCTTTCTCCAGTGACTGGTCCCTCCTGACAATATGTCCGAAGTATGAGAGACGAAGTGTGGCCATCTTGGCCTCCAAGGAGCAGTCTGTTGGTTTTATGGGTAGACCATGGCACTTTCAATATTCTCCCCTAATAACATAACTCAAAAGCATCAATTCTTCTACTGTCTTCCTTATTCACTGTCCAGCTTTCTCATGCATATGAGGTCATTAAAAATGCCATGGCTTGGGTCAGGCGCACCTTAGTCCTCAAGCTGACATCTTTGCTCTTCAACACTTTAAAAAGTGCTTGTGCAGCAGATTTGCCTAATTCAATACGTCGTTTGGTTTCTTGACTGCTGCTTCTGTGAGTGTTGATAGTTGATCCAAGAAGAATGAAGTCCTTGACAACTTCAATGTTTTTTCCATTGATAAGAATGTTGTTTTATTCGCCCAGTGGTGAGGATTTTTGTTTTCTTTACATTGAGATGAAATCCATACCGAAGGCTGTGGTCTTTGATCTTTATGGAATGCATAAACGTCGATATCTTAGGCATTAGTGAGCTGAAATGGAGTGGTATTGGCCCTTTTGAATCTGACAAGCACATGGTTTACTATGCCAAGAATGACAAATTGAAGAGGAATGATGTTGCATTCATTGTCAAAAAGAACATATCCAGATTAGTCATGAGGTGCAATGCTGTCTGTGATACGATAATATCCATGTGCCTACAGGGAAGATCAATTAGTACCACTATTATTACAATTTATGCACCAAACACTAAAGCTAGTGAGGATGAAATAGAAGAATTCTACCAACTTCTTCAATCTGAAATCGATCAAACATGCAATTAAGATGTATTGATCATTACTGGTGATTGGAATGCAAAGGTTGGGAGAAAAGAGGAAGGATCAGTAGCTGGAAAATATGGCCTTGGTGATAGAAATGATGCTGGAAAATGCATGATAGAATTCTGCAAAATCAATGATTTGTTCATTTCAAATAACTTCTTTAGACAACATAAGAGATGACTATACACATGGACCTCGCCAGATGGAAAACATAGAAATCAAATTGACTACATCTGCGGAAAAGAGACGATTGATAAGCTCCATATCATCAGTCAAAAGTCTTCCAGAGGCAGACTGTGGAACAGACCATCAGTTGCTCATATGCAAATTCAAACTGAAGCTGAAGAAAATGAAAACAAGTCCATGAAAGCCAAAATAATGACCTTGAATATGTTGTTGCTGTATGCCGTCGAGTCGATTCTGACCTATAGCAACCCTGTATGGGTTTCTAAGGAGAATCTGGTGCGCTTGAACCACTGACCTTGCAGTTCAAACGACTTTGCAGCCTGATGCATTAGCCAACAGTGCCACACCAGGACCTTGAATATATCCCACCTGAATTTAGAGATCATCTGAAGAACAGATTTGATACATTAAACACTAAAGACCGAAGAATCTCATAGATGTTAATTTTGATCACCTGGTAAAAGTCGTGTCTTCACAGTAAGTATTTTTCCCTTAGTAACTAATAAGCAACCTGTGTGTAGACATGTCAAGGTCATGCCTATATTTTTCTCTATCAAATATCTTCTGCCTTCCCTTTTTAGTAACACTGGATATAACTTTTCAGAAGTAGTTTTTATTATGATGACTGCAAAATGCTAATTTTTTAGTTCTACTACATCTTTCACATATATTGTTAATTTTACTGTAAGCAGTTACCCTTGCATTAGCTATCCTTTCAACCAACGACATTCACCATCTATGCCATTCCTTGTCTATTTTAAGTATAGATATATAGATTCTTGTTTTATTTAATGGGTTTTAATCAACTAGTTTGGAGTCCTGGTGTGGCACTGTGAGATAAGCACTAGACTGCTAATGGCAAGGTCATTAGCTCAAACACACCAGCTGCTGCTCGTAAACACTATACAGCTTCACTATATGTCAGAACCGACTCAAAGGCACTTAACACGAAGCTACTTATATATAGATGATAAAATTGTCTGAAATTTGGTTCAAGGGAACCCCACCAAAGGTGGTTCCTATGCCCTTTTAAATATGTTGTCTCTGTGTGTGTGTGCGTTTACTTTTAGCATTTCCTTACTTTATAGCAAAACAAAACATTTAGATTCATCTGGTACCTTCCTTGCCTTAAGCAGCAATCACTCATTTCTCTAATTAGCCTGGTTTCTTTAAGGGAGAAATGGTAATTAGAAAGCAAGACCTGGGACTAGGTATGCTAATTGGCCCTGTGATATCACTGACCCTAGACCCTTTTATTTAGTTGTCAAATAAGGAAATAAGCGCGTACACACACGTTAGGAAGTATGCGTTCATACTGGTAACATCTTATTTCTAATTGAACTTTATAGCATTTTTCCTTGCCTTCCTCCATTTTAGTTTTGTTTCTTTTTCCAGAGTGAGAATCCTAGCTGCTGAGAATACCAACACATTTGTTCAATCCAATAGTGCACATAATAACATAGGTTTGAGAATTGCAATACTTGTGGTAGTGGTTGGGTACTGTGGAATGAGTTCTGACTTACAGCAACTCTGTAGAGGGTTATTGGTGCTGTAAATCTTTTTTGGGAGCAGAAAGCCTAATCCTTCTCCCTTAGAGCAGTTGGTGGGTTTGAACTGCTGAACTTGCAGTTAGCAGCCCAACACATAACCCATTGTACCACCAGAGCTAAAACAAACCTTTTAACAGTGTAAAATTTGTTTTAAGTTCAAGAAACTTGCATTAAGAAATTAAAAAAAAAAAATCAGTGTGGTTATGTTATTTACTTGAAATATACTTGCATTTGAATTTCTTAGTGGTGCAAAGGCTAATATGCTATGCTTCTACTAACTGAAAGGTTAGCAATGGAGTCCACCTAGAGGCACCATGGAGAAAAGACCTGCACTGGCAACTACTTTGAAAAGAATACCCATTGAAAACCTTATGGAGCAGTTCTCTGATATACATGGGTGGTCACTAGTAGTCAGAATCAACTCAACGGCAACCACTACCAACATACATTAACATGCTTGCAAAAGTCAAACTATAAAAAGTTATACTCAAAATATCACTATCTTTCTTATTCCAATGCCACCTCTTCTCCCTTTATCCTTGCATTTCTAGTTTATATACATATGCATCTTGTGTTATATTTATATCTCCTGTGTAGCTTATCTAAGGAGTGCTTGGTGGGTTTGAACTGGCATTCTGGCAGTTAGCAATCCAGTGCTTATCCTCTTGGTCTGGGTACAGGTTCCTCATGAGCACAATTAAGTGTTCTGAAATACTCAATCTTCACAATGTTATCCCTAGTTTGTCAGTCTATATAGTCAAATACCTTTTCATAGTCACAAATCAAGTAAACGTTTTTCTGACAATCTCTGCTTTCAGCAAGATCCATCTGATGTCAGCAATGATATCTTTAATTTCATGTCTTCTGAGTCTGGCTTGAATTTCTGGTAGTGTACTGCTACAATAGTTTTTGAATTGTTGTTGTTAGGTGCCATTGAGTCGATACTGACTCAGCGATCCTATGCACAACAGAAAGAAACACTGCCCGATTCTGGGCCAACCCCACAATTGTTGCCATGCTTGAGCCCATTGATACTGCCACATTGCCAATCCATCTCGCTGGGGATCTTCCTCTTTTTCTCTGACTCTCCACCTTACAAACATGATATCCATCTCCAGTGACTGGTCTCTCCTGAAAATAAGTCAGAAGTATGAGAGACGAAGTCTGGCCATCCTGGCTTCCAAGGAGCACTCTGGCTGTACTTCTTCCAACAAAGATGTGTTGGTTCTTTTGGCAGCCCATGGCACTTTCAATATTCTCCTCCAACACCATAACTAAAAAGCATCAATTCTTCTACAGTCTTCCTTATTCACTGTCCAGCTTTTGCATGCATATGAGGTTATGAGCAGTCTGTTGGTTTTATGGGTAGACCATGGCACTTTCAATATTCTCCTCCAACACCATAACTAAAAAGCATCAATTCTTCTACAGTCTTCCTTATTCACTGTCCAGCTTTTGCATGCATATGAGGTTATTGAAAATACCATGGCTTGGGTCAGGCGCGCTTTAGTCCTCAAGCTGACATCTTTGCTCTTCAATGCTTTAAAAAGGTCTTGTGCAGCACATTTGCCCAATGTAATACGTCATCTGATTTCTTGACTGCTGCTTCTGGGAGTGTTGATAGTTGATCCAAGAAGAATGAATTCCTTGACAATGTCAATCTTTTCTCTGTTGATAAGAATGCTGTTTATTGGTCCAGTGGTGAGGATTTTTGGTTTCTTTACATTGAGATGCAATCCATACCGAAGGCTGTGCTCTTTGATATTCATCAGTAGTATTTTAAGTCCTCTTCACTTTCAGCAAGCAAGGTTGTATCATCTGCATATCGCAGGTTGTTAATGAGTCTTCCTTCAATCCTGATGCCACATTTTTCTTCATATAATCAAGCTTCTCATATTATTTGCTCAGCATACAGGTTGAATAAGTATGGTGAAAGAATACAACGCTGTCACACACGTTTCTTAATTTTAAACCATTCGGTGTTCCCATGTTCTGTTCGAACAACTGCCTCTTGGCCCATGTACAGATTCCTCATGAGCACAATTAAGTGTTCTGAATACTCAACTCATACTTCGCAATGTTTTCCATAGCTTGTCGTGATCCACACAATTGAAAGTATTTGCATACTCAATAAAGTACAGGTAAAATCTTTCTAATATTCTTTGCTTTCCACCAAGATCCATCGGACATCAGCAATGATATCTCTCGTTCCATGGCCTCATCGGAATCTGGCTTGAACCTCTGGAAGGTCTCTGTCAATGTGTGCTTGCAGCCTTTTCTATATTACCTTCAGTAAAATTTTACTCACATGGGATATCAAAGAGATTGTACGATGATTTCCGCATTCAGTTGGGTCACCTTTCTTTGGAATGGGCACAAATATGGATCTCTTCCAATCAGTTGGCCAGATAGTTGTCTTGCAAATTTCTTGGCATAGATAAGTGAGTGCCTCCTGTTCCACCTCACTTTCCTGAAAGATTTCAAGTTTTATTCCATCAATTCCTGGTGCCTTGTTCTTTGCCAATTCCTTCAATGCACGTTGGACTTCCTCCTTCAATATGATTGGCTTTTGATCATATGCTACCTCTTGAAACGGTTGAACATCAACCATTTTCTTTTGGTACAGTGACTGTGTATTCCTTCCATCTTCTTTTGATGCTTTCTGCATCATTCAATAATTTTCCCAGAGAAACCTTCAATAATGAAAGTCGAGGCTTGAATTTTTTCTTCTGTTACCCCAGCTTGAGAAATGCTGAGCGTGTTCTTCTTTTTGGTTTTCTGACTCCAAATCTTTGCACCTTTTGTTGTAATATTTAACTTTATCTTCTTGAGTTGACCTTTGAAATTTTCTGTTCAGCTCTTGTACAACCTAATTTCTTCGATTTTCTTTAGCATCTCTATGCTGGAGAGCAAGTTTCAGTGTCTCTTCTGAAATCCATTTGGATCTTTTTCTTCTTTCTTGTTTTCTTAATGACTTTTTGCTTTTTTCCTGTATGATGTCCTTGATGTCATCCCACAACTCTCTGGTTTTCAATCTTCAGTGTTTAATGTTTCAAATCTGTTCTTCAGATGATCTCTAAGTTCAGGTGGGATATATTCAAGGTCATATTTTAGCTCTCATGGACTTGTTTTAATTTTCTTCAACTTCAATTTGAATTTGCATATGAGCAACTGATGGTCTGTTCCACAATCTGTCCCTGGCCTTGTTTTGACTGATATGGAGCTTTTCTATCATCTCTTTCCACAGATGTAGTCAATTTGATTTCTGTTTCATCCATCTGGAGAGGTCCATGTGTATAGTCGTCTCTTATGATGCTTACAGAAAGCATTTGAAATAAACAAATCATTGATTTTGCAGGATTCTGTCATGCGGTCTCTCCAGCATCATTTCTATCACCAAGGTCATATTTTTCAACTGTTGATTAACTCTTTGTTTCCAACCTTTGCATTCCAATTACCGCTTATCAATACATCTTGATTACATGTTTGATCAATTTCAGATTAAAGAAGTTGGTAGAATTCTTCTATTTCATCCTCAATGGCTCTAGTGGTTGGTGCATAAATTTGAATAATAGTGGTATTAACTGGTCTTTCCTGTAGTCTCATGGATATTATCAGAGACAGCATTGCACCTCATGACTGGTCTGAATATGTTCTTTTTGACGGTGAATGCAACACCATTCCTCTTCAAATTGTCATTCTCGGCATCAGATTCAAAATGGCCAATATCAGTCCATTTCAGGTCACTAATGCCTAAGATATCGATGTTTATGCGTTCCATTTCATTTTTGACAATTTTGAATTTTCCTAGATTCATACTTCATAATTCCATGTTCTGATTGTTAATGGATGTTTACAGCTGTTTCTCTTTATTTTGAGTTGTGCCCCATAAGCAAATGAAGGTCCCGTGGGCTTTACTCCCACGGACTTTACTCCATTCGTGTCATCATGGTCAACTCTACTTTGAGGAAGCAGC
>NW_006408616.1:1975068-1981131 GCF_000296735.1 Chrysochloris asiatica
TTAGCTTCAGCAAAATTTTACTAGTATGTCAGTAGTGATAGTATTCAAAAATTTCAGCATTCTGTTGCATCATTTCTCTGTAATGGGCACAAATATGGATCTTTTCAAATTGGTTGATCAGGTAGCTGTCTTCCAAATTTCTTGGCATAGATGAGTGAGCACTGCCAGTGCGACTTCAGTTTGAAAGATTTCAGTTTGTATTCTGTCAGTTTCTGGAGACATTTTTTCCCACAATGCCTTCAGTGTAGCTCAGACTTCTTCCTTTAGTACCATCGGTTCTTATGTACTACCTGTTGAAATTACCTGATTATCGACCTTTTTTTTGGTAATGTCACTATTCCTTTCATCATCTTTTGATGCTTTCTCCATCATTCAATATTTTGTCCATAGATTCAATCCTTTAATACTGCAAGCTGAGGCATGAATTTTTTCTCCAATTCTTTCGTCTAGAGAAATGCTGAGCATGTTCTTCCCTTTTAGTCTATTAACTCCAGGTCTTTGCAAATTTCATTACAATACTTTGTTGTCTCAAGCTGCCTTTTGAAAGTTTCTGGTCAGCTCTTTGATTACTGCACCAACCACTAAAGCCAGTGATAGTGAAACTGAAAATTTGTACCAACTTCTTCAGTCTGAAATTTATCAAGAATGAAATTAAGATGCATTGGTAATTACTGGGGATTGGAAACAAAGACGAAGGATTAGAGGTTGGAAAATATTGCCTTGGTGATAGAAATGATGCCGTAGACCACATGATTAAATTTTGCAAGACCAATGAATTATTTGTTGCGAATACATTTTTAAACAACATCAGATGCAATACACATGAATCTAATTGACTATGTCTGTTGGAAGAAAGGGTGGAAAAGCTCAATATCATCAGCCAAAACAAGAATGTGGCCAGACTGGAACAAACCATAAACTGTTCATGTGCAAGTTCAGGTAAAGTGGAGGATACGTGAAACAATAAAGGAGATGGATTGACACAGTGACAGCAACAATGGGCTCCAACATCACGAGTGTGAGGATAGTGCATGTCTGGGCAGTGTTTCTGTTATGCATAGGGTTGCTATGAGTCAGAACCAATTGGCATCTAAAAACAACATGCTATTTTACATAGTGGTTGTGTTGTTTTATAGTGTTAATAGTATTCTGTGAAAGTGTGGTGGCTGTGTATGACAATCACTAGACTGTGAACCAAGAGGTTGGTGGTTCAAAGTCTGCCAGCTAGTCTGTAGGAGAAAGATGAGGTTTTTTGCTCCCACAAATATTTATAGCCTCGGGATTCCTATACAGGGTTGCTATGAGTCTGAAATGACCCAAGTCATGATATTTTCAAATGTGTCATATGCATGGGAAAGCTGGACAGTGATTAAGGAAAACTAGAAGAATCGATGCAATTGAATTATGGAGTTGGTGAAGAATACTGAATACACCATGGACTACCAGAAGAACCAGCACTTGTCTGTCAGTTTGTCATGCTGTGGTGGTTTGCATGTTGCTGTGATGCTGGAAGCTATGCCAATTATTTAAATACCAGCAGAATAACCCATGGTAGACAGGTCTCAGCAGAGTTTCTAGACTAAGATAGACTTACTCACTAAAACCTTCATGAATAGCAATGGTATCTTGTCAGATGTGTTGTTGGATATGAGCCCCTCAGGTTGGAAGTCACTCAAAATAGACTGAAGAGCTGCCTCCTCAAAGTAGAGTTGACCTTGATGACACAAATGGAACAAAGCTTTCAGGACCTTCATCTACTGATGGGGAACAACTCAGAAAGAAGAGAAACAGCTGCAAGCATCCATTAATAATCAGAACATGGAATGTATGAAGTATGAATGTAGGAAAACTGGAAGCTGTCAAAGATGAAATGGAACATGTAAAGATCAATGTTTCTAGTCACTAGCATTCTAAAAATGGATGGGAATTGGCCATTTTGAATCAGACAATCATATAGTTTACTATGTGGGGGACGACAAATTCAAAAGAAATAGCATAGTGTTAACTGTCAAAAAGAATATTTCAAGATCTAGCTTGAAGTACGATGCTATCTGTGATAGGATAATATCTGTACACCTACAAGGAAGACAAATGAATACCACTATTATTCAAATTTTAGCACCAACCACTAAAACCAGTGATGAAATTGAATTCTATCAATTTCTTCAATCTGAAATTGATCAAATTTGCAATCAAGATGTAACAGCAATTACTGGTGATTGGTATGTGAAGATTGGAAATAAAGAGGAAGGATCAATAGTTGGGAAATATGGCCTTGGTGATAGAAATGATGCTGGAGATCACATGCTAGAATTTTGCAAAAGCACTGACTTATTCATTGCAAATATGTTTGTAAGCAACATAAGAGATGACTGTACACATGGACCTCACCAGGTGGAATACACAGAAATCAAACTGACTACATGTGTGTGAAAGGAGCTCTGGTAGCGTAGTGGTTACGAATCAGGCTGCAAACTGCAAAGTCAGCAGTTTGAAACTACCAGCTGCTCCACGGGAGAAAGATGAGGCTTTCTGCTCCCATAAAGATTTATAGCCTCGGAAACCCTGTATAGGGTCGCTATGGGTTGGAACCGACTCGAAGGCACTTAACAACAACAACATGTGTGTGAAGAGATGGTAGAAAAACTCCATATCATCAGTTAAAACAAGGCCAGGAGCAGACTATGGAACAGACAGACCATCAATTGCTCATATGCTGAGGTTGAAGAAGAATGAAACAAGTCAATGAGAGCCAAAATATGACCCTGAACATATCCCAGCTGAGTTTAGAGATCATCTCAAGAACATATTTGAGTCATTAGACACTAATGACTTAAGACCAGAACTGTAGGATGCCATCAAGAACATCCTACAAGAAAAAAGCAAAAGGCCATTAAAAAGACAGAAAAGTAACAAGGGACAATGATGAGACTGTTTCTTGTTCTTTGGACATTGTCAGGAAAGACCAGTCCCTGATAAAGGGCATCATGCTTGGTAAAGTAGAGGGTCAGCGAAAAAGAGGAAGACCCCCAAGGAGATGTAGTGACACAGTGTCAGCAACAATGGGCTCAAACGTAACAATTGTGAGGATGGTGAAGGACTGGGCAGTGTTTAGTTCTACTGTACATAGAATTTCTGTAAGTCAGAACTATCTCAATGGCACTTACCACCACCACCACCAATATCCATTTCACTTTGCTATAGTCCACCATCTTGGATCCTTGTCTTCCTTCAGTATTTTAAGATGTTGCTTCAGTATCGTGTAGTGTGCATTGTTTCAACAAAATATCATTGTTTCAACAAAATATGTATGGAAATGTTGTTAATTGCTGTTGAGTCGGTTCCAATGCTTAGGGACCCTGTATAGGGTTTCTGAGGAGCAGCTGGTGAGTTTGAACTACTGACTTGCAGTTCAAGCCAACCTTGATATCGAGTGCTTATCCCACAGCACTACACTAAGACAGCCTCATCTTTATCCTTGCTGGTGAGTTTGAACTGCTGACTTTTTTATGGTCAGCAGTCTAAGTTTAACCTCTGTGCTACCAGGATTCTTTCTATAGCACAGTGCATCATTAATTAATTCATTTATTTTTACTTTGCTTAAGTTTTCAGTTTATCAGTTTTAAGCAATATGATTGTAATGTGCCTTTGTTGTTGTTGTTATGTGCCGTGGGGTCGGTTCCAACTCATAGCAACCCTGTAGAGGGTTTCTGCCTCATCTTTCTCCCACAGAACATCTGGTAGTTTTGAACTGCTAACCCTGAGGTTAGCAGCCCAATTCGTAACCACTAGCTCCTTGGTGTATATTGAATTGCTTTAAGTGTCAATGGCGGTGAATTTTTTTTAGTGTTTTCCCCTTTATTTCATTTTGATACTTTCTACTCAAGTTCACAAATCTACTATGTTTGAGTTGCTGTTATTCCTATAAGTGAATATTTTCCACCTTTAGAAGTTCAATTAAAAAACAAAATCTCCATGTTTCTATTTAACATATTGTGTTTAATTTTTCCTCTAGCTTTTTGAACTTATGGAATAAAGTTAAAGTTTTAATTTAATAAGAACAACTTTATTGATGGGATTCCTTTTGTGGTGTTGTAGGATAAGCACTGGACTGCTAGCTGCAAGAAAGTTGGTTCAAACCCACCAGCCACTCCTTGGAAACCCTTTATAGTATCACTATTAGTGGGAAACAACTTTATGTTACACAACAACTACTTTATGGATGAAATCATTTACATCTTTTTTTTTAGTCTTATGATAATGATATAAAGTGCCGTCAAGTCAGTGCTGACTCATAGCAATCCTATGTACAGCAGAACAAATTGTCATCTGCACAGTTATAGCTACATTTGAGCCCATTGCTGCGGCCACTGTGCCAATACATCTTGTTGGGCATCTTCCTCTTTTTCATTGATCCTCCACTTTACTGATCATGATGTCCTTCTCCAGGGACTGGTCTCTCCTGAAATATGTCTGAAGTATAAGAGTCAAAGTCTGGTCATATTGGCTTCTAAGTAGCATTCTGGTTGTACTTCTCCAACACAGATTTGTTTGTTCTGGCAGCCCATGGTACCTTTAATATTCTTCCCCAACACCATAACTTAAATGCATAAATTATTTTATGATCTTTATTCACTGTCCAACTTTCACATGCATATGAGGCTATTGAAAATACCATGGCTTAGGTAAGGCTCACCTTAGCCCTCAAACTAACATCTTTGCTTTTGAACATTTTAAAGAGGTTATGTGCAGGAGATTTGACTAATACAATATGTTATTTGATTTCTTGACTGCTGCTTCCATGAGTGTTGATGGTGGATTTAAGCAAAAGTCTTTGACAACTTCAATCTTTTCTTCATTTATCATGATACTAATTACTGCTCCAGTGGTGAGGATGTTTTGTTTCTTTACATTGATGTGCAACCTATACCATCATCAGTGTTTTAAATCCTCTTTGCTTTCATCAAGCAAGGTTGTATGATCTGTATATCACAGACTGTTAATGAGCCTTCCTTCAGTCCTGATGCCACGTTCTTCACTTAATCCAGTTTCTCAGATTATTTGCTTAGTATACAGATTGAATAAGTATAATGCAAGAATACAACACTGGCCCACACCTTTCCTGATTTTAAGCTACTCAGTTTCCCCTTGTTCTGTTTGAATGATTGCCTCTTGGTGTATGTATAGGTTCCTCATAAGCACAATTGTACATAGCTTGCCATGATCCACACAGTCAAAAGCCTTTGCATAGTCAATAAAGCACAGGTAAATATCTTTCTCGCATTCTCTGCTTCAAGTCAAAATCCATCTGATGTCAGCAATGATATCCCTGAATCCATATCTTCATCTGAATCTGGCTTGAACTGGCAATTCCCTGTCAATGTACTATCGCAGATGTTTTTGAATTGTCTTTAGCACAATTTTAATGATGTGGTATTGATATTGTCTGATGATTTCTACATTTCGTTGTGTCACCTCTCTTTGGAACAGGAACAAATATGGATCACTTCCAATCAGGTTAAGAGGCTGTCATCCAAATTTTTTGGCATAGATGAGTGAGTGCTTCTAGTGCTATATCAGTTTGTTGAAAGTTTTCAATTTGTATTTCATCAATTTCAAGAGCTTTGTTCTTTGCCAATGCCTTCAGTGCATCTTGGAATTCTTCCTTCAGTACCATTGACTTGTGATCATACGGTACCTCTTGAAAGTGATGAACATCAACAGTGACTGTTTGCCTTCCATCTTCTGTTGATGCTTACTGCATTATGCACTATTTTGCCCAAAGAATCTTTCAGTATTGCAAGTCGAGGCTTGCAGATTTTCCTTAGTTCTTTCAACTTTGAAATGCTTAGTGTATTCTTCCCTTTTGGTGTTCTAATTTTACATCTTTGCACATTTCATTATAATATTTGACTTTGTCTTCTAGAGTTACTCTGAAATTTTCTGTTCGGCCCTTTTGAGTGCTCGTTTCTTCCATTTGTCTTAGCATCTCTATGCTGGAGAGGAAGTTTCAGAGTCTCTTCTGACATTCATTTTGTTTATTGCCTTCTTAATGACATTTTG
>NW_006408616.1:1981996-1988780 GCF_000296735.1 Chrysochloris asiatica
TGGTATGTGGAGGGGATTATAATCAATGTAATGAAACAAGGTATATGAATGTTTGAATGTGAAACCGATGATGTGCCCTGAAAACTTTCACTCAATCCACAATAAAAACCTTAAAAAAAAAAAAAAGAACAGATGCATCAAATCTGTTCTTAAGATGGTCTCTAAAATCAAGTGGGATATGTTCAAGGTCATATTTTGGCTTTCATGGACTTATTTAATTTTCTTCAGTTTCAGCCCTACACTTGTATATGAGCAATTGAAGATCTGTTTCACAGTCTGCCCTTCATCTTGTTTTATTGATGATTTGAAGTTTTCCAGTGTCTCTTTCCATAGATGTAGTCAAAATATCATTGGTGATATTTTCCAACAACTGATCCTTCCTTTGTTTCTAATCTTTGCATTCCAATAACTAGTAATTATCAATATACTTTGATTACATGTTTGATCAAATTATGACCAAAGAAGTTGGAAGAATTCCTCAATTTTATCATTACTGGATTTAGTGGTTGGTGCATAAATTTGAACAATAGTTTTATTATACTGGTCTTCCTTGTAGGCATATGGTCTTCCTTGTACAGCATTGCAATTCAAGATAGATATTGAAATAATTTTTGTGATGATAAATACAGTGCCATTCCTCTTCAATTTGTCTTTCCCTGCATAGTAAACCATGTGATTGTCAGATTCAAAATGACCAATACCAGTCAATTTCTGCTAATTTGTAGGATATTGATGTTTATGTGTTCCATTTCATTTGTGACAACTTCCAGTTTTTCTACATTCATACTTCATACATTCCATGTTCCAATTATTAATGGATGTTTGCAGCTGTTTCTCCTCACTTTGAGTTGTGCCCCATCAGCATATGAAGGCCCCATAACTCCATTAGAGTTATCATGATCAACTCTACTTTGAGGAGGCAACTCTTCCCCAGTAATATTTTGAGTGCCTTCCAACCTGAGTAGCTCATCTTCCAGCACTACATTTGACAATAATCTGGAGCTATTCAAGTTTCAGTATACAATATTCTGATGCTACCTGAACAGATTTTCACTGCTATTCATAAGGTTTTTGGAAGTAGTCTGCCTTTTCTTCTCCCAAATCTCTCAGTCTGGAAGTTTCATTGAAACCTGTCCACCATGGGTTACCCTGTTGGCATTCAAAATATGATGGTATAGTTTCCAGCATGACAGCAACATGTAAACCACCACAGTGCAACAAACGGACAGATGACTAGTGGACTTGATTTCCTAGTAAACATAAAAATTATGTTTATACTATACTGTAATCTATTAAATGTACTATGTTGTTGTTGTAAGGTGCCATTGAGTCAGTACTGATTCAGCAACACTATGCACAACAGAACAAAACACTGCCTGGTCCTGTGCTAACCTCACAATCGTGGCTATGTCTGAGCGCATCACTGCCACTTAATATGCCAATACATCTTGTTGAGGGGTCTTCCTCTTTTTCTCTGACCGTCCACTTTACCAAACATGATATCCCTCTCTAGTGACTGGCCCCTCCTGATAGTATGTATGAAGTATGAGAGATGAAGTTTGGCCATTCTGGCTCCCAAGAGCACTCTGGCTACACTTCTTCCAACACAGATTTGTTTGTTCTTTTGGCAGTCCATGGTACTTTTAGCATTTCCCCCCAAATCTTAACTCAGCTGCATCAATTATTCTATGGTCTTCCTTATTCACCTCCCAGCTTTTGCATGCATATGAGGTTATTGAAAATACCATGGCTTGGGTCAGGCGCACCTTCATCTTCAAACTGACATCTTTGCTTTTCAACACTTTGAAAAGGTCTTGTGCCACAGATTTGCTCAATGCAATACGTCATTTGATTTCTTGACTGCTGCTTCCATGAGTGTTGATGGTTGATCCAAGCAAAATGAATTCTTTGACAACTTCAATCTTTTCTCCATTTATATGGATGTTATTTATTAGTCCAGTGGTGACTAATACATTGATATGAGACCCATAATGAAGGCTATGGTCTTTGATCTTCATCAGTAAGTATTTTAAGTTATCTTTGTATTCAGCAAACAAGGTTATATCATCTGCATATTGCAGGTTGTTAATGAGTCTTCCCCCAATCCTGATGCCACATTTTTCTTAATATAACTCAGTTTCTTGGATTATTTGCTCAGTTTACAGATTGAATAAGTATTGTGAAAGAATACAACCCTGGCCCACACCTTTCCTAATTTTAAACCATTCAATGTTCCCTTGTTCTGTTTGAACAGTTGCTTCTTGGTCTATGTACAGGTTCCTCATGAACACAATTAAGTGTTCCAGAATACTCATACTTTGCAATGTTGTTCATAGCTTGTCATGATCCACACAATCGAAAGCCTTTGCATAGTCAATAAAGCACTGGTAAACATCTTTCTGGTATTCTCTGCTTTCAGCCAAGATTGATCTGATTTCAGCAATGATATCCCTCATTTCATGTCCTATTCTGAATCCAGCTTGAACCTCTGGAAGTTTTCTATCAATGTATATTTGCAGTCATTTTTATAGTACCTTTAGTAAAATTTTACTTGCATGAGATAATATCATCTGATGATTTCTGCAGTATGTTGGGTCACCTCTCTCTGGAATGGGCACAAATATGGATCTCTTCCGGTCAGTTGGCCAGGTAGTTTTCTTCTACATTTCTTGGCATAGATGAGTGAGTGCCTCCAGTGCTGCATCAGTTTGTTGAAGGATTTCTATTTGTATTCTGTAAATTCCTCATGCCTTGTTCTTTGCCAATGCCTTCAGTGTACCTTGGACTTCTTCCTTCAGGATCATTGGCTCTTGATCATATGCTACTTCTTGAAATGTTTGAACATCGACCATTTTTGTTGGTATAGCGACTCTGTGTATTCTTTCCATCTCTTTTGATGCTGTCTACATCATTCAATAATTTGCACAGAGTATCTTTCAATACTGCATGTAGAGGTTTTAATTTTTTTCTTCAGTTCCTTCAGCTTCAGAAATGCTGAGTATGTTCCTCCCTTTTGGTTTCCTAACTCCAGGTCTTTGCACATTTTGTTTTAGTATTTGAATTTGTCTTCTCGAACTGACTTTTGAAATTTTCTATTCAACTCTTGTATCTCCTCACTTCTACCATTTGCTTTAGCATCTCTACATTGGAGAGCAAGTTTCAGAGTCTCTTCTGACATCCATTTTGGTCTTTTGTTTTCTTCCTGTATGATGTTCTTGATGTCATCCCACAACTCTTCTGGTCTTTGGTCTTTAGTGTCTAATGCATCAAATATGTTTGTTCTTGAAATGACCTCTAAATTCAGGTGGGATATATTCAAGGTCATATTTTAAGCTCTTGTGGACTTGCTTTAATTTTCTTCAGCTTTAGCCTGAATTTACATATGAGCAATTGATGGTCTGTTCCAAAGTCTTGTTTGGCTGATGATACGGATATTTCCCACCATTTCTTTCCACAGATGTACTCAATTTGATATCTGTGTATTAAGTGTATGATAGCATTATGAAAAAGCTCAAAATATTGTTAGAATTACCCAAATATGACACAGAGACACAAAGTGAGAAAATTCTGTTGGGAAATGGTACCAGTACACTTACTTGAAGCAAGGGTTGCCACAAGCCTTATATTTAAAAATAAAACCCAATATCTATAAAGCTAAGTATAATAAAAGGAGTCACACCTGTATATAATTTTGTATCTTTATCTGTCTTCCATTTTCACTACTTTGGTCTTTTGTACTTCTTTGTTTACTTCCTTTTAACATATTTTAAAAATTATTTTCATGTGTTCCTTAAGTATCTTCAAATCTATCTATATCTCCAAATTATTATTTGATGACATTTTATTCAGTTGGAGTCTTGGATTAGTGTTTCTTCTGATATTTGTTGTTGTTGGGAAAAGTTAATCAAATTTATTGATTCACACTTCCTCTTATTTTTTTACAGTAGCTTTGTATTAATTTTTTTCTATTTGGCAATTTATGGACAAAGTTTGTTACTCAAGAGTGCTCTTCTATTTCTGTTTAATGATGTGAAGTTTCTTTATTGAATGATAATGTTGGGGGAAGAGCATGAACTGTTGTCAGGTGCCATTGAGTCAGTCTGGCTCATAGTATTAAAAATTTCCCTTCTTCCTTCTGTTTACTACCATATCTCCAAAGGGAATCACCCTTCCAGTTTATCTGCTATACCTCAGAGAAGCTCTTATTTGAAGGTCCTACTTCCAGTCCCTGTCATTTTTATATAGCTGGTGCTGTGTTCAAAATGGAGTCTTGGTGTGGCACTGTACCATAAGCACTGGTCCACAAGGTCAGTTTGAACCATAAGGTTGGCAGTTCAAACCCAAAAGCTGCTCCTTGGAAACCCTATACAGGGTCGCTATGAGTCAGAACCAACTCTATGGCACTTAACAACAACAACCACAACAAATGTTCAAAATTCTATCATATGTCAGTTTGTCATACTGTGTGGTTTGCATGTTTCTCTGATTCTGGAAGCTATGCCACTGATATTTTAAGTACCAGCTGGATCACCCAGTAGACAGGTTGCAGTGGAGCTTCCTGGTTAAGACAGACTAGGAAGGAGAGGTGGACGACTTCTGACCACTTAGCCCCTGAAAACATTATGAATAGCAGTGGAATATTGTCAGATATAGTGATTGAAAATGAAAATATGAATAGTATGTGAATATTGTCAGATATAGCACTGGAAGATGAGTCCATCAGGTTGGAAGACACTCAAAATACAACTGGGAAAGAGCTGCTTCCTCAAAGTAGAGTTTCCCATGATGACATGATTGAGGCAAAGTTTATCGGGCTTTCATATGCTGATGGGGCACAACTCAAAATAATAAGAAACAGCTGTAAGTTTTCACTATTAATTGGGACATGGACTGTATGAAGTAGGAATCTAGAAAAATTGGAAGTTGTTAAAAACAAAATGGAATACACAAGATCAATATTTTAGCTGTAGTTTTAAAGTGCCAACGAGATGCTTCTGAGTCATAATGACTTTGTACAGGATTTCCAAGGAGTGGCTGGTGAGTTTGAACAATAGACCTTCAGGTTCAAACCAGCCTTGTGGTCCAGTGCTTATCCTACATCACCACACCTGGACTCCATCCTAAGCATTAGTGAGCAGAAATAAACTGTTACTGGCCATTTGGAATCTGACAATCATAGGATTCACTATGCCAGAACTGACAAATTCAAGAGGATTGGCGTAGAATTAATCTTCAAAAAGAACATTTCAAGATCTATCATGAAATACAACACTCTCTGATAGGATAATATCTATATGCCTACAAGGAAGACAAGTAAATACCACTATTATTCAAATTTATACACAAAACTCTAAAGCCAGTGATAATGAAATTGAACAATTCTATCAACTTCTTCAATCTAAAATAGATCAAAAATGCAATCAAGATGTATTGATAATTACTAGAGATTGGAATCCAAAGTTTGGAAACAAAGAGTAAGGATTAGTAGTTGGAAACTATGACCTATGTAATAGAAATGATGCCAGAGATCACATGATAGACTTTGCAAGACCAATGGCTTATTCAAGGCAAATACCTTTTTTAAACAACGTTTGTTGCTGTTAGGTGCCATAGAGTTGGTTCCGACTCATAGCAACCCTATGCACAACAGAAAGAAACATTGCCCAGTCCTGAACCAACCTCACAATTATTACTATATTTGAGCCCATTGTTGGTGCCACTGTGTCAATCATTGAGGGTCTTCCTTTTTTTCTCTGACTCTCTATTTTAACAAAGATGATCTCCTTCTTCAGGGACTGGTCCCTCCTGACAATATGTCTGAAGTATGAGAGACGAAGAAGTCTAGCCATCCTGGCTTCCAGGGAGAATTCTGGCTGTACTTCTTTCAACACAGATTGGTTTAAAAAGATACAGAAGACGATTATACACATGGACTCCAACATGAGGAACCTGTATGCAGACCAAGATGTAGTTGTTCTAACAGAACAAGGAGACACTGAATGGTTTAAAATCTGTTAAAATGTGTTTCAAGGCTCTATTTCTTTCACCACTTGTTCATTCTGTATGCTGAACAAAGAATCTGAGAAGATAAATTATATCAAGAAGAATGTGGCATCAAGATTGAAGGAAGACTCATTAACAATCTGTGATATGCACATGATACAACCTTGCTTGCTGAAAGTGAAGATGACTTTAAATACTTATTGATGAAGATCAAAGAGCACAACCTTCAGTATGGATTGCACCACAATGTAAAGAAAACAACAACCCTCACCACAAGACCAATAAATAACATCATGATAAATGGAGAAAAGATTTAAGTTGTGAAAGACTTCATTTTACTTAGATCCACCATCAACACTCATGGAAGCAGAAATAAGGAAATCAAATGATATATTGCATTAGGCAAATTGACTGCACAAGATCTCATTAAAGTGTTTAAGAGCAAAGATGTCATTTTGAGGACTAAACTGTGCTTAACACACACCATGGTATTTTCAATAGCCTCACATGTGTGTGAAATTTGGACAACGAATAAGGAAGATAATAGAGAATTGATTAATTTGCGTTATGGTGCTAGAGAAGGATATTGAAACTGCCAGAAGAACAAACAAATCTGTGTTGGAAAGTATAGCCAGAATGTTCCTTAGAAGTTAGGTTGGTAAGACTTTCTCTCTCATTCATCTGATATAGTATCAGAAGGGCATCATGCTTGGTCAGTGAAAAAGAGGAAGACCCTCAATAAGATGGATTGGCACTGTGACAGCAGCAATGTGCTTAAAAG
>NW_006408616.1:1989254-2010481 GCF_000296735.1 Chrysochloris asiatica
TAGAATTCCTAAGAGCTCTGGGTAGGAAACTAAGGATGCCCAGGGCTGTGGATATGGAAAGATAAAGGGGTGGGATGGGTTTAATATAGATCCTGGTGTGGTGCTATAGGATAAGCACTGAATATGTAATAAAATTCTAACTCCAGCAAAATTTATACTTAAATATTTCTCAAATCCAGTCCTTACTGTTTCATCCTACTATGAGTCAGAACAGACTCCATAGCACTAACAACAATCAGTACCTTTGTTCATGCCTTTATCTTGTTCCACACAGTTGTTATTTTTGTTGCTACTACTAAGTTGGTTGGGGCTCACAGTGACCCTATTTAGGGTTTCCAAGGAGCTACTGGTAGGTACTGGTAGCTACTGGAGATTAGACGTAGGTGACCTTGGCTAGTAAGGACAGGAACTCACTGCTCACTCACATCACCAAGATGGCTTACTTGATACCTAGCAAACCCCAAACCCAGTACCATTGAGTCAATTCCTGTATAGGGTTACTGAGGCTGTAAATTTTTTTTTTTTAAATCAGGATATATTTTCTTTAATAGGAGTTAATTTTATCAAGGTACTATATCAAGGAGCATTATAATACAATTTTCACTGTACTTATCCACATTTTTCACACTTTTTAACATTTCAGTTAGAAGAAAGACCAATAGTTCAGAAATGTCTAGCTTTTAAGATAAAAAGTTCATGTGTATAGCAAAAAGATGGAGACAACCTAAGTGCCCATCAACTGAGGAATGGGTAAACAAACTGGGGTACATACACACAATGGAATATTATGCTACCTTGAAGAATGAGGAAGCTGTAAGCTACTACATAACATGGTTGAACCTTGAGGACATTATGTGAGTGAAATTAGTCACAAAAGGAGAAATACTGCATAGGACCACTATTGTAAAAGACTAAGAAAAAGAACCCATACTAAAGGCGGGGTGGGGGCTGAGATGAGAGTCTTTGCTGGTTACTGGGATGTGGGGAGTGGGTTGAAGGGAGGGGAGGGAGAGGAAGGTGGAGCACAGGGCATGGAATAGACACAGGATCATTTGGATGCTGGAGAGGTGGGCAATACACAAGAAGGGGGAGGGGAATGGAAGAACAAGGCACATGGGAAAACAATTAGGCAGGTTTGCATGGGCTAACTGGGACAGAGGTAAATAGTGATGTATGCACAACCTTGGAACAACAGGGCTCTGGGATACAAGGATTGAGACATGGTTGGAATGGACAAAAGGGGGAAAATAATGTTAAGATGCTTGACTGTCTTTTGAATCTTGGTTTCCCTGGCATACCTTTATAAAATAGACACTTAATGGGGAGAGAAAAGAATAGCCAGAAATATCACCATAGAAAGTTGTAAGTCCATCTTCTGCCTATAACTGATTGGAATAACTAAAATGGGGCTACAATGTGCCCAGTGAAGGAGGCTTCCTACGGAGCCTCTGCATTACATAAGACCATAGGTGGAATCCTGAACTTCATCCAGAATCTTGTGAGGTGGGACATTTTCACTTGAAGGGACAAGCAGACCAGCCTGTAACGACTAGAACAGTTGAGGTTAGTAGCCCAACTTATAACCACTATGCTATCAGACCTCCTTATGGAGTGGTATAGCATTTCAGAAAACTTGGACATTTGTTGTTCTGTCCCATTTAATCAGTTCCCACTCATTGTGATTCTGTATAGGGTTTCTGAAGAGTGGCTGGTGATATGGGGCAGAGCTGTACAGTGGCACTGTACACCTATTCTGTGTTTAGCATCCCAGTGTTTAGCCTACAATGCCATACCAGGATGTGAGATTGGGATGAAGAAAAAGGCATTTGCAAGATCAGTCACTGAATACTAGTCTCCTTTGTTGTTGTTAAGTGCCATCAAGTCAGTCAGTAGTTCAAACTACCAGATGTTCCACAGGAGAAAGGTGAGGCTTTCTGTTCCCATAGATTTACAGCTTCGGAAACCCTAAACAGGGTAACTATGACTTGGAACCAACTCCATGGCACATAACCAACTAACCAATATCACTCCATAATCCCTGATATCAGCCAGTGCTCCCTCTACCAACTCTGGATATTCTCTGCCACATCCCAGGATTCCACAGTTTGCTGCAATGTCTCAAAACTCATGGACTGTCAAAGAAATGATTCACATTGTTGAGGAGGTTGGCAAGTCCCAAGTCTGTAGTTCAGAAATCAGTCTGGAAGATTGCCTTTACTCATGTCAAATGGGGTCATTGACTCACAAGACAGTGGAAACTGGCAAACCAGGTCAGACCGTTGGCTCAAGTCCCCAAAACTGGAGGTCAGATGGAGGTGAGTTTGGTTAGTCAAGGAGCCCATCATCCACTCACATCAACAACATAGCTCATTTTTTTTTATCCAGCAGAATAACAAAATTGACCAAGCCCCTCAGATTTCCAAATTTTTATAATCACAACTCTGTTAAAAATTACTAACAACTGAGCCACATAATTCTATCAGTATCTTCCCCCATCTTCTCTTACCAAGATCCACCATGAAAAATCATTTGGTGAGAATTACAAAGACACAACTAGAAGAGACATTAAAGAATTCACTGCACTGCAGCCAGGTTCATCTACATTGTAGCATGTATCAGGACTTCATTTATCTTTGTTGTTAGATACCATCAAGTTGTTCCAACTCTTAGCAACCCTATGCACAATAAGATGAAACACTGCCCAGTCCTGTGCCATTCTGTATTTATTAAGTTTGAGCCCATTGCTGAGGCCACTGCCCAGCTAATTTTGGGTCTTACACTCTTTCACTGACCCTCCACTTTACTTGACATGATATCCTTCTCCAGAGACTGGTCCCTCCTGATAATGTGTCCAAGTATGGGAGATGAAGTCTGGCCATCTGACTTCTCCGAAGCATTCTGGCAGTAATTCTCATACAGATTTGTTTGTTCTTCTAGCAGTCCATGGTACTTTTAATATTTGTCTCCAACACCATAACACAAATGGATCAATTCTTCTACAATTTTCCTTATTTACAGTCCAACTTTCACATGCATATGAAGCTAGTGAAAATACCATGGCTTGGTTAGGCACACCTTAGTCCTCAAACTGACATCTTTATCTTTGCTGTTGAACAATTTAAAGAGGTCATGCGAAGCAGATTTGCCTAATGCATCATTTGATTTCTTGATTGTTGCTTCCATTAGTGTTGATGGTGGAGCCAAGCAAAATGAATTCTTTGACAACTTCAATCTTTTTTCCATGTATCATGATGTTATTTATCGGTCCAATAGTGAGGATTTTTGTTTTCTTTATATTGAGGTACAATCCATATTGAAGCCTGTGGTCTTTGATCTTCATCAGTAAGTATTTTAAGTCCTTTTTGCTTTCATCAAGCAAGATTGTATCATCTGCTTATCACAGGTTATTAATGAGTCTTCCTTTAATCATGACGCCATGTTCTCCTTCCTATAATCCAGTTTCTCAGATTATTTGTTCAACATACTGATTGAATAAGTATCGTGAAAGAATACAACCCTGGTGCACACATTTTCTGATTTTAAGCCATTCAGCAACTCCTGAGTCTGTTAGAATGACTGCTTCTTTGTCTATGTACAGTATCCTCATGAGCACAATTAAGTGCTTGGAAATACTCATTTTCTGCAATGTTATCTATAGTTTGTCATGATCCACACAGTAAAAAGCCTTTGCATAATAAATAAAGCACAGGTAAACATCTTTCTCATATTTTCTGCTTTCACCCAAGATTCATCTGACATCAGCAATGATATCATTTCATGTTCTTTTCTGAATCTGGCTTGAACATCTGGCAGTTCCTTGTCAATGTACTGTTTTTAAATTATCATCAGCAAAATTTTACTTATATATGATGTTAATGATATTGTCTGATGATTTCCACATTATATTGGGTCACCTCTCCTTGGAATGGGCACAAATACGGATCTCTTCCAATTAGTTGGTTGGGTAGCTGTCTTTCAAATTTCTTAGTAAAAATGTGTGAGTGGCTCTAGTGCTGCATCAGTGTTGAAAGATTTCAATTTGTATTCCATCAATTCCTGGAGCCTTGTTGTTTGCTAATGACTTCAGTGCACCTTGGACTTCTTCATTCAGTTCCATTGGCTTTTGATCTTTCACCATCTCTTGAAATGGTTGAACATTGACCATTTCTTATTGGTACCAAGTCTCTGTGTATACCTTCTATCTTCTTTTGATGCTTTCTGCATCATTCAGTATTTAGTCTATGTTGTTGTTGTTGTTAAGAGCAATCAAGTCAGTTTCAACCAATAGGGGCTCTGTATAGGGTTTCCTTAGAGGAACTGATAAGCTTGAGCTGCCGACCTTGCAGTTCAAACCGACTTTGCTGTACAGCATATTAACTCACAGCACCACACCAGGATTCCATGGAATCCTTCAACAAGTTGAGGCTTTAATTTTTTCTTCAGTTCATTCAGCTTGAGAAATGTTGAGCATGCTCTTCCCTTTTGGTTTTCTAACTCCAGTTCTTTGCACATTTCATTATAATACTTGACTTTGTTTTCTCAAGCTGCCCACTGAAATTTTCTGTTCAGTTCTTTTACTTCCTCATTGCTTCTATTTCCTTTAGCATCTCTACAAGGGAGAGCAAGTTTCAGAGTCTCTTCTGACATCCATTTTTGTCTTTTCCTTCTTTCTTATCTTAAAGCCCTTTTGCTTTCTTTATGTTTAATATTCTTGGTGCCATCCACAACTTTTCTGGTCTTTGATCATTAATGTCTAATGCATCAAATCTTTACTTGAGAGATGATTTCTAAATCCAGGTGGGATATGTTCAAGGTGGACTTGTTTCAATTTTCATCAGCTTCAGTGAACTTCATATGAGCAGTTGATGATCTGTTCTGTAGTCTGGCCATGGCCTTGTGTTAGCTGATGATATAGAGCTTTTCAAGGAGCTCTGGTAGTATAGTGGTTATGAGTTGGGCTGATAACCTCAAGATCAGCAGTTCAAAACTATCAGCTGTTCCATGGGAGAAAGATGAGGCTTTCTGCTCCCGTAAAGATTTACAGCCTCAGAAACCCTGTACAGTGTCGCTATGAGTTGGAACTGAATCCACAGCACATAACCACCACCACCATCGAGCTTTTCACCATATCTCTTCCCACAGATGTAGTCATATTTGATTTCTGTGCATGCCATGTGGTAAGGCCCATTGTATAGTCACCATTTATGTTGTTTTAAAAAAGGTATTTGCCACGAGCAAGTCTTACAAAATTCTATCATGTGATCTCCAGCATAATTTCTATCAAGAGGCCATATAATCCAATTACTTATCCTTCCTCTTTGTTTCTAACTTTTGCATTATGATCACCAGTAATTGTACACATATCTTGATTGTATGTTTGACCAATATCAGAAGGAAGAAGTTGGTAGAATTCTTCAGTTTCTTCATGCATGGCTTTAGTGGTTGGTGCGTAAATTTGAATAATAGTGGTATTACTTGGTCTTCCTTATAGGCATATGGATAATATCCTATCACAGAGAGCATTATACTCAAGACAGCTCTTGAAATGTTTTTTTTTAAAAAAAATTATGATTGCTACACCATTGTTCTTTAATTTGTTGTTCCTTACATAGTAAACCATATTGTCAGATTCAAAATGACCAGTATAGGCTATTTCAGCCACTAATGCCTAGAATTTTTAATGTTTATGTGTACCATTTCATTTTTGACAACTTCCAATTTTCCTAGATTCTTACTTCATACATTCTATGTTTCCATTATTAATGTAGGAGTCCTGGTGTGGCACTGTGGGTTAATGTGCTGATGCAAAGTCATTTGAACTGCAACATGGGTGGTTCAAACTCACCAGTTGCTCCTTGGAAATCCTATACAGGGTCATATGGGTCAGAACCAATTTGACGGCACTTAACAAGAGCAACATTATTAATATATCTTTGCAATTGTTTCTCCTCATTTTGAGTTGTGCCCCGTCAGCAAATAAGGGTCCAAAACAGTTTTCTTCATTAACATCTTCAAGATCAAGTCTACTTTGAGGAGGTACCTCTTCCCCAATCATATTTCGAGTGCCTTCCAAACTTAGGGGTTCATATTCTGACACTATATCTGACAATAATCTGGTGCTATTTATCATGTTTCAATATTCACTATTCTGGTGCTTTCACACAGTATCTCACTGCTATTCATAGGTTCCCAGTGGCTAAACATTCAGCAGTGTCTGATTTTCTTCATGGTCTGTTCTGGTCTGTAAGCTCAGTTGAAACCTGTCCACCATGAATCTGTATCCTGCTGGTAGTTAAAATACCAGTGGCATAGCTTCCAGTATCACAGCAACATGCAAGCCCACAGTACGACAAACCGACAGACATGTGGTGGCTGTTTTTCTTTATGGCTGTCTGATAATCCATTATATGTGTACTACATATTGTTTTCCATTCATCCTTTTGTTGACATTTTGGCTGTTTCCATCTTTTGGTTTTACTATGACCATTAATATAGAACCAAGATTATATAAAGTTTTCCATGTTTTTATCTCTGCCATTCTCTTAAGCTTTAAATCTTCTCATTCCTTGCCTTATATTTTAAAATACAGCAACACCCATCTGCTTATAGTCTGGCACATATCAATCTTGTTATAATCTCTGGATTTTTGCTTATGCTCTCTACTTATCCTCTTGACCAGGATAATTTTTACTCTTAAATCTTACAAAATGTTGTAAAACTCCTTTCAAACTGCTTTGGAATCATCACTTCCAAAATTCTACCTTCAGCCTGCTTAATTGCATGGCCAATTACGCTTTCTGCCTTCTCTCCCCTACCTTATTGAAGTGCTCTGGGCCACTGCTTTCCAGTGAATTTATCACATCACATGCACTGTCTGTTTAAAAGTTCATTTTTCTAATAGACCTTATGCTACTTAAAGACGTGCGTCTTAGTTAACTTTATCGTCTTAGAACCTGACACAGCAGTGGGTACATAATCAAACTTTAATATATGTTTGTTAAATGAGGGAATAAATGTACTGAATAGTTATGAAAGATTTCCAGTCAAACAAAAAAATAAAATAAAAATACAATATCTTATTTGGAGACAGTTAAACCCTGGAAATAACTATTAAGCTTTCTGAGTTGATATGGTATCTATAAATCTATACTTCACTGAAGGAGCTATATTTCAGTACTTGGGAAGTTAGAAATCCATTTTATTTTTTACCATACAATTTTGCATGGTTTGGTTTTATTTAAAGTCCCAATTGAGGCACTTATATAGATACATTCTTAAGTACCATTGATTTCTCAGAAGTGGTGAGAATTTGTGTCTTTAGAATCTGGCACCCTAGTTACTTTTCAAGTCCCAGTGTATATTTTTAAACATGTGTGTCCTATAGCATAATATTGAATCTAGCAGTAAAAGGTATTACATTCTCTCTACAGGATTTTAAACTAAAATCTGTAATATCCTTTCTCTTAATTTTGTGCAAATATTAATAAAATCCAAGCCAAGGATTACTGACTTATACTCAAACTTTATTTTTTAAAGTGACTATCATTGATAATTTGTTATGCAGTCGCACTGAACTATCTCCTTGGTTTCAGCTAGAAAAATTAAGGGGAAATCAGTCTAAAACTTGACATTTCAGACTTACTTTCTTTTATTATAGTATTTGAATTTAATACATGCTCATGAATCAAATATCTTTGTTTCTAATGTAGTTTCTCCAGTTGATTTATGCTGGTTTTCTCAATTATTTATATTGTGAACCTTAATAGTTCCAAATTGTTTAGACTCTTTAAAGACACTATGAATTTAGTAATAAGTTGATAAAGGATTGCCATTTTATTCATTTCACCACATTTTAAGAACCTTACTCAAACTGTTCTTTTTTTCTCAGTTTTGTAACACTTGAAATGAATATAAAATTTTATTGTGCTTCTTGCAGTTTTTTCTTTTTTTCACATGGAAACAGAAGGCTGTGTAGGTGCCTTGTAAAAGGCTGTCTTGGTGACATCCCTAACAAGAACCTAAAGCAATCCTGCTAAAAAAGATTTCTGAGTCCCAGCTTTGAAATATTCTAAAACAGAAAAAGTATCAACAAGAAAGAAAATGTAGCCACTTGATCACCATTTGTCAGTGAGTTTTCTACCTTGGTTAGAGCAGAGTTCTTTTTCTTTGTTTTATGTTATCTGATACTGTGTTGATATTTTCATCCCATTTACATTTGCAATGAAATGAAAGATAAGAGAAGCAGATAATAGCACCAGGCATCATAAAGGTTGACTGTAGTTTACATTTAGCTATTCTTTTCTGATTGTAAAAATATTAAGCACCAAGCATTTCTCCCACAATATTCTCCACTTCTCTATGGGTTTGATAATTCGCTATAACAGACACAAAGAACTTGGATACCATACTTACAGTTATGGGTTTATTAGGGAAGTTAACAGGCTCCAATACAGAACCAGCAAATGCTCAGGACACAGTTATTCCAGTCAGCTGCTGATAAATGCTTACAGGACACACTACTCCACCATCAGCCTCAGGCTGAAGACATTTGACTCTAGCTCCATGGTTCAGCAAACCTAGCTCTCCATTTAGGTGCCTGGAGGCATCCTACACTACAAGCAAACTTCCTGCCCAAAGTGACTCAGTTTTATCTGTTCAATGGACTGGGAAGTCCAGTGCTCTGGCTCATGCTCTGGGTCTTGGTTCTGCTGCTGCAGCTCCTCTGCCATACCTCTGGTGTCATCGCTTTTTGTCCCTGGGTCAAGAAGATTCAATGTGCAGGAATTTGGGGTCCAAAAGATGAGTTCTACTCTTGGCTCTTTTTCTTAGATGATAGTAAGATTCTTCCTTCCTGCTTCTGTTTCTGAGATGGCTCATTTTAAATCTATGCTAGAGTGTCAAGTTTTTACAATTACAATTAACTTTGCTAACATCCACAGCTGAATCATGTCATCCTATCAGTATCTTCTCCCACCTTCTTTTCCCCAGACCTAGTGGGGCAGAAGTGCCGTTTGAAGGGAGTTACAGACTATGACTAGAGGAGATAGAAGAGACCCTAGATAATTCACTACACCACATTGGTTAACCCAATATGTCTTTTTGGAGACAGTCAGAAATTAGAGGTAAAGTGTTGCATTGTAGAAAGGCCTGTTTAGGTGCCAAGAACCAATAAAAATGATCATTTGGGTCTCTGGATCTCATTTTGCCATTTATATAATTGTTGTTGTTAAGTGCCATTGAGTTGGTTCTGACCCATAGTGATCCTTTGTAGGGTTTCTAAGGAGCAGCTGGTGAGCTTGGACCACTGACCTTGTGGTTCAAACAGACTTTGCAGTCCAGCTCATTAGCTCACACCGTCACACCAGGACTCCACTTACATAATGAATAGACTAAAAACATTACTTCTAGAGTCTCCTCTATTTCTAATATGCTAATACAGTGTCTTAGTTATGTAGTACTGATTCAACAGAAACACTGTAAGTAGATGGCTTTTTTTTTTTTAAAAAAAAAAGAAATTTATTTTCTCAGAGTTTAGGAGGCTAGAAGTCCAAATTCAAAGCACCAACTTTGGAGAAATTTCCTGGTCTCCTTTCATCATCTGTAAGCCCAGCATTCCTTGAAGAGCCTCATGTGTTTAACATCCATCGTTCCCTGGATCTAGGAGCTTTACAGTGCAGGGACTCCAGGTCCAAAGAACACACTCCACTCTTGACTCTTCTTTCTTGGTTGTAGGTAGTAGGTCCCTCCCTTTCTGTTCACTTCATTCTCTTTTCATCTCTTATAAGATAAAACGTGTTATAGGTCACACCCTTACGAAATTCTCTTACATTGGATCAGGATTGCTATGTTCTTGTTGCTAGGTACAGTTGAGTCAATTCTGACTCATAACAAACCTATGCACAACAGAATGAAACACTGCCCAGTCCTGTGCCATCCTTACAATTGTTGTTAAGCTTGAGCCCATTGTTGCTGCCACTGTGTGGATCCATATCCTTGCAGGGGTCTTCCTCTTTTTCACTGACCCTCCACTTTTACCAAGCATGATACCCTTCTCAAGGGACACGTCCCTCTTGATAACATATCTGAAGTGTGAGAGATGAAGTCTTGCCATCCTGGCTTCTAAGGATCCTTCTGGCCATACTTCTTCCAATACAGAGTTTGTTATTCTGGTAGTCATTGGTACTTTTAATATTCTTCACCAACACAATAGTTCAAATGCGTTGATTCTTCTATGGTCTTCCTTATAAATTTTCTAAATTTCACATGCATGTGAGGCAACTGAAAATATCAGTTGTGCTTGGGTAATGCACATCTTAATTTTCAAACTGATATATTTGTTCTTTAAAACTCTAAACATGTCTTTTGCAGCAAATTTACCTAATGCATCATTGGATTTCCTGATTGCTGCTTCCATGAGTGTTGATTTGGATCCAAGCAAAATGAAATACTTGACAACTTCAATCTTTTCTCCATTTATCTATTGGCCCAGTTGTTTTTGCTTTACATTGAAGTGCAACCCATACTGAAGGCTGTGTTTTTAAATATATATTTAACCTCTACCTCGTAGGTATCACCCTCATGCTGACCTTTTAAAAACAAGTGTACATGTATAAGAGGGAAGTATGTGTGTGCTGTTACCAAATAATGATGCAAGATTTTGTCCTTCCTGTCTTGCTTTTACTAAGGACAGCCTTTCTCCTGAAGATCCCACTTAGCAGCAGTCTGCAGAGCAAAGGCTGCTCATTCTCTCAATATGCAGGTTCAGTGACCTGTTGATATATTTTAAGTCTCCCATTGCTATTTCTCTCTAACATGTGTGAACAACTAGCTACACTCTTCTTATGGTCATTTCCTATTCTGGTCACGCCTCCTTACTCATGAAGAACTTCACTTTCTGAGTCACAATCTCCTATTTCATCCGTACTGCTTCCCTCATCACAGGTAACTTAGTTGTAGCCAAGAACGTCCCTTCCAGAAACTAAGGCTCAACATTCCTTGACCTTTTCAAATTTCAGTCATCTTAATTTCAACTTCATATCAGCATCCCATCTGCATGTGTCTGGTGGTGGTGATGATGGTTATGTGTCATGGAGTTGGTTCCAACTCATAGTGATCCTGCATATGATTTCTGAGGCTGTAAATCTTTACAGGAGTAGAAAGCTTCATCTTTTCCCTGCAGAACTGCTGGTAGTTTCAAACTGCTGACCAACTCATACCACTACACTACATGGCTCTCGTCTGTGTCAAATTGATCACCTGAAAGTACATCACAGAAACGTAGACACTAGTATGATTATCTTTACCTATCTTTGGCTAGTATTCCTATTTGTCTAGCCATTTTTCCCCCTTATTTCCACATCACCTTTTCTTTTACCTGAGACCTGCAAGTATTTGATCTCTTTCCTTTCTTGTCCCCAAATCCCATATCTGACCTCATCATTGTTATCCTGCCTAAATCTCTGGTGTCCCACCAGGTCCCCAACTATTTACCATCCCCATTTTTACTCACAGCTCTCAGCTAATCTCTTGGCTTGGATGTTTCAAACTATGTGCCATATCCCCACCTGCCCTTGGGGTGGACCTTGCTGGTTGTTGCTCCTATCCTTTCAAAGTCTCCAAGATTTTCAATATCATTTGGATACAGGAGTAGAAGACTGAGTGAATGATACTTCTCTGTTAAAGTCATGTTGTTGTTGCAGAGCCCCTCTAGTTAGTTTTCTCATTCATTTATTAATTCCCCATTTATCCATGACCTCCACTCACATTGCCTTACTCCTCATAAGAAACCATTTTACTGTGTATCATTTTATTTGAATGTGGTTATACAATATGTTTAAGGAGCTCTGGTAGTGTACTACCTATGAATCGAACTGCTAACCTCAAGGTCAGCAGTTTGAAACTACCAGCTGTTTCATGGGAGAAATATAAACCTTTGTGCTCCTGTAAAGATATACTGCCTCAGAAACCATGGACAGGGTCACTATAAGTTGGAACTGACTCCATGGCACACAACCACTACTACCACCATACAATAGGTTTATAGTTTTATGGCCATTTGTTTTGTTTTTAATGTTTTATTGTGAATTATGTGAGAGTTTACATGGGAGAACATATTAGCTTTACATTCATCCTATCGTATATCATTTTATTGCCATGGTTACAATACCCTCCATGCATCATCAACCAACCAAAGGGTACACCCTGCAAGCCTTCCCCCTGGTCGTCAGCACACAGCCCCACACCCTCTCTGGGTCTAGAGTCCCCAGCTGTTCCATCTCTCCATGTCATTGTCTCTGCCTCCATCTCTGGCATCACTGCTTCTCTGGGTAGGTTCCCACATTCCACTCTACTCCCTTGATGGACCTCTGCTCCTGGACTGCAAAGTCAACCACTCCCATCCTTTTGTTACAAAATGTCTACCTTTACATTTCCAACCCTTACAGTTAGTCCTGATAGCAATTATTCACTATTGTGCCACCTGAGTGCCATCCCCATCTCCTTTCATCAGTCCCACCCAGACAGATTGGATACTACTCAGTGGAGATTCTTCCTCCATGCCCTCTGTATCTAGGCTTCCTCTTGAAAGCTTGTAAGCCTGTCATTTCTTGCCATTGTAGCCCCCCATTTGGCTATCAAATGTCCAATTGCCTATCCCTGTCTACCCTGTGTATCAAGGACGAGGGAATGATCCTTGTTATAAAGATTTGATCCGTTTTTTAAGCTACTGCATAGGTGTAGGTCAAGTTCATCAAATTGTATCAGATTACTCTTTTTTTCTTCTTCTAATTGAGTTCTGATCATCTAGTCATTGAAGCCAGGTCAAGTGGGTATTATCTGGAAGTGTGGGTGTTCTTGTGCATATGCCATCACTTCCTATTAGCTAGACACTTCACTCGCCACTCTAGTCCTCTGTGGCTATGTCACTGACTCTGGACCCAGGAGTCCCCAGGTCTTGCCATACTGCTGGCCAACCAGATCTCCACCTGGGTTCACAGGAGTGTATTGAACATGGTAGGACTCAGCTTGTAGCTTCATTGCTGTTTTTCCCTTGCTTCCCCTTATCGGTGGCCAATGAGGTCACCAGTCAGAGTGCATGTCTGCTTGTGTGTTCCCATTGAGTCTTAGTCTTGGAAGGGGGTTTTCCCTGAGGGGACCTGACCACTTGCCTTGATGTCTCCTGGGTGAGCAACTTGCTTGTTCTTGTAGTAGTCAGTCAGACTGCTGGTATTGTTTTGTATTTTTCCTGTAGGTCTTTCTTTTAAGAAGTATCTTCTGTTCCTCTAGCTGCTCCAGGCTGGTCTGCTTGTTCTTTCAAGTGGAAATTTCCCACCTCAGAAGATTCTGGATAGGGTTCAGGACTCCACCTATGGTATTATGTAATACAAAGGCTTCACAGGAAGCCCTATTTTAGGTATTCCAATTAGTTATAGGCAGAAGATGGACTTACAAGCTTTCTATATTTTTCTGATATTTCTGGCTATTCCTTTCTCTTCCCCTCAAGTGTCTATTTTATAAGTGGGCATAAATAAATAAATAACAAATAACACTCAGGTTGCCTAGAACTTATTGCTATTACCAACAATGATGCAATAGTACACTAGTGAACATAGATTCATTGTGTGTGTGTGTGTTAATGCACATGAGTAATCATTTTGCTGGGATGTCAAAGACTTGCTGGATCATATGGGGCACAGTTTTACACAAGTCATCTGAAGTCACAAATGAGTAGAAATTAACTCAATGCACACTGGTCTGTCATAGGTTATGCATATATTTATTTTGTTAAAGTGGTCCCAGGGTGCTGTTATGATAGTTTTAATGTCCATGTCTACCTAGAGGATCCTAAGAGGGAAGATCTGAAGATCTGTTTCTGAAAGATCACAGTCAAAGAAAGCCCTATGGAGTACAAGATGAAATCTGAAGGTTCTTCCAGTCAGAGAATCAGTAAACAGGCCCCTTAGGATTTGAAGTAAAGTATTACCATCTCCAGCAGAGAATTAATTGTCTTTTGAAAAATGACTGCTGTTGTGTTATTCATCCCAGTAACGATGAAACACTTGAACATGGGACACCAAGTGATCATGTATCTTGAATTGGCCATCATGATCTGTATGCTGTTGATCTTACTGTTATCAAATCAGGTGGGTCCAGTGGCAATCCATTGTAAGTTGGAAATAGTACATCTGGGAGCAAACATGAGCAGGATCAGAAGGTACAAGCAGGCTGCATGAGCAGGTAACTCACACCTATGTCACGCATTATATTTAAAGCAGCTCACACCTATGATGAACAAACTAATCCTACCACTAAGTGGCAGTTTAACTGTTACATTCACTGATGGTGAACTAGCGTGGCTTGCAGGTGGAAAGAAATGCATTAGTCAATGTAATTATATGGGAATTTGAAATGAACAAGGGAAATGGTAAGTATGAAAAAAATGGAATTGTATTGTGGGTGTGGGTTCCTGTATGGTCAATTGAAGAATGAGGAAAAAGCCTGAGCCTGGTTATAGATAGGTTAGATTGGAATGTAGGTGTAAGACCAACATGGAAAGTAGCAGCATTACTGGTCCATTTAGGATGACCTTGAAAGGCAGTGGTAAAGGATGATATTTCAAATGGACAGAACTTTGTGTGGTATACTTGTCTATCTACTTTATATGAAAGGAGGTTAGACTATATAAAGATTTATGGTTAGTAATTAGCTGGTTAGAGATGGAAGGAAAAAGATGGGAAAATTGACATCAAGAAGTTCTGAAACAGAGCTATGAATGGACATATGGGAGTGGGCACAAAGTATAAAGATCTTTCTGTCACACATTAACATACTCCAGATAGAATCCACCATAGAAGAGGCATTAAACAGTTAAGTAGAAAGAATGATTGGCCATTTGATGTTAGCCAGCCTTTATCAGCCATTACCTCAGTGCCGGTATGACAGGCACATGAATGAAGGGGCTAAATTAATACCAATAAATAATATGTGTTAGTTTAATAGCATGGATTCCTACGTACATAGTCTGATATACTTCTGCCAACATTATAGACTAATACTGCACTCCTCATGTGATACAATTTCTCTTTCATAGGTACTATTCTCCAACGAATCTTTGTCCTTCCAATTGTATTTCAGTGTTTACTTTCCAGAAAACACCATCTGTGACAGTGTATTTCTTAAGAAGACAGTATCTGTTGTGATTCTTTGAAAACCATGTCATAGTCCTAAAACCAATATCATGACTGTCATTAATAATCAAGTGAGAAGTGCCACCACATTCCATCTTTAAAACTGTAATATTTGTATAGGCATTCTCATCCTCTACTTTTCTGCAACTTCAGAAGTAGAGATACTTTTTCACATTCAATGTCAGTGCCTTCCTTCTGTTTTATACTTCCCCTTCAATAGCTCTTTCCTCTGATGTTATAAGAGTGCAAAACTCTCTTCTTATTTTAAAACAAAGAAACAAAATCACAAGTAAATATCTTCCTTTATTTGCATCCATCTCTAGTTATTTATTCTTTCTTTCCCATTTTACAGCCAAAGATTTTGAAGAATTAGTCTGTTCTGCTGTCTTCTTTTCTTCACCATTTTCTTTTATCTATTATGATTCTAGTGTGGTTTTTTTCCACCAAAATATTTTTCAAAATACATATTTGATATTTATCCTGAGATGAGAATTTTTAAAATTATTAAAGATATCTTTATAGATCAATTGTTATAATACTTTTGAAGAAATGTAAATTTACATAAATTTCCAAGCACTTGTAAGGACTCAATCTTTCCATTGACAGATTAAAGGAGAGAAGCCCAGGTCTAGTGGTACACATCCACATAAAATGGGAAGATACACTGCCTTTTTGTCTTTGGTGAACAAAGTAAGTCTCTAGTATTCTCCAAGTGCCTGTAATAAGGATAGAGGCATAGTAGAAGTAGTAGTGGGGGCAACAAAGGAAAGAAGGGTTATGTGAATTGTCGGACCCATAATATTGATATATATCAGCTCTTTCTCCCAACTCCCTCCTCTTCAAATCATTTCCATTCACTGACACTGAACTCAAGTAGTTGACACTGAGGCACATATGACCAATTGGCTTAATTTTCTGTAAATCTCCATGGGTCTTTACATGCTCTTTTAAATTTAAGTCAGCTTCCAACATTCTCGTTTCTTGATGGTACCAGGGACTCAGTCTCCTCCTTTCCTTTCTTCTTCTTTCTTAAACAACAACAACAAAAAAGCTTACCTTCTCCCCCTCCCTGTAATTATGTAAAGGCAGCACCTGTTTACTGGATAAAAATAAGAAAATACAAAAGTCAAAATTAAATTATTTGCAGCCCTACTTTCATTTTGGTAAGTAGCTTACACAGGGTAAGTAGAGAGGATGGTGAATTTTAAAGAGAACTGGTAATTGTAATAGCAGTTGGGGATAGATAGGAGTCCTGGTGTGGTGCTGCGGGTTAATGTGCTGGACTGCAAGATTGGTTTGAACTGCAAAGTCATCAGTTCAAGCTCGCCAGCTGCTCCTCAGAAACCTTAGGCAGGATCACTTTGAGTCAGAACTGACTCGACAGCGTTTAACAACAACATTTTCATTTTGATATGTAAGTTAAATAGGATAAATAGGAATGGAAAGGATGGTGAATTTAAAAGATAACTGGTAATAGTGATTGGGGATAGATAATTTGTTGAGTATGAGAGAGATGGAATATTTTAGCTAGATTCAGCTAATTAAATAATAGAACATTTTAGCCCTAGATTCTTTTTAGTTCCAAATTCCCATTCCTTTCTGTGTCATATGGTGGCATCCCATAATATATGAACACCTTATGCAACTTTGTCACTTATTGTGAGAAAAACAATCTATCTAGAGTTGACAAAGATAGGAGAAAGGTAAGTAGAATGCTCAAGGAGAGAAATAAGTTAGAAATGAAGATTAGTCAGACTTGAGCTAGAATAGTAAAAAGAGGATAGTATAAAAACCAAAAAATCATTCAGGGTGTGAACAATGTAAATAAAGGTTTGTTTAGAGTCCTAAAATACTAAATCAGGAGCTAACCCTGAATATATGCAATGGGAAATTTAGGGCAAAGGAGCTTAGTAAATTTAGCAAATAGGAATGGTCTCTTTGTAGTGCAAATGATTTGTGTTCAGCTACTAACAAACAAGAAGTTTACGTGTGTTTTATGGATTATGTAAAGCCATTCAACTGTGTGGATCACAGTAAATTAAGGATAACATTGTGGTGGAGTGCCATGAAAGTGATTCTGACTCAGTAACTCTGTATAGGGTTCCAAGGCTGTAAATCTTTATGGAAGCAGAAATATTCATCCTTCACTCCTGAATCAAATAATCAAGGAAGCTGAATTATATGAAGAAGAATTTTACATCATTACAAGAATGTAAAACTTATATAAAACTTATACATCATTGGAGACTCATTAACAACCTACAATTTTGCTCACTGGAAATGAAGAGGACTTGAAATACTTATTAATGAAGATCAAAGATTATATAGTCTGCAGTATGGATAGTACCTCAATATAAAGAAAAATTAAAAATTTCACAACTGGACCAGTAAATAACATCATGATAAATGGAGAAAAGATTGAAGTTCAAAGACTTCATTTTGCTTGCATCCACATTCAGCGTTCATGGAAGCAGCTGTCAAGAAATCAAATGACATTTGTATCAGACAAATCTGCTGCACAAGACCTCTTCAAAGTGGTCAAGAGCAAGGATTCCAGTTTGAGGTGTGCCTGATCAAACCCATTGTGTTTTTAATAGCCTCATATGCATAGTTGGGCAATGACTAGAGAAGAGCTCAGAATAATGGATGCATTTGAGTTCTGGTGTTGGAGAATAAAATTGAAAGTACCACATACTGCCAGAAAACCAAACAAATTTTTGTTGGAAGAAGTTAGGTTGGTAAGACTTCGTCTTGCCACATCCGGCAAGTGGCTATACTCCATGACCCACACAGAGAGATTAAACCTTAGTAGGGGCAATGGGAGATTAGAAAAAAGAAAGACACAAGACACACAATGAGATAAGAAAAGTTGGGACCAGATGGGACACACCACTCTGATGGAGATACTGTCACACCCTCCTACGTTTAGCTCGTTTATAAAATACACAAACCAAGGCGAGAACTGGGGGCAGGGAAAAGATTTCAAAAATCTTTTGATGTATAGATGCAAACAGTAAGCAGGACTTTATCAGAAGAATATAGTTGCTAGGGAAACAAAGATAGGGCAGTGAGATGTTTTTGCAGACTTGACTGAAGGCCATGGCTCTGTACAAGGAAAGACGTTGCAAATTCCTTGTTGCTTGAGGCAGGCTTTGCAAATTCCTCAGGGGGGCAACCTGACCTAGGAGCAGCCCAATTTTCTGGACCACAACTGTTTAGTTGCAATCCTTCAGTTAAACTGCCCCCAAGTCTGAGACCTTCAGTTCAAATCGCTCTCAACATCGTCTCTCATACTTTGGACATATTATCAGTAGGGACCAGTCTGGAGAAGGACATTTTGCTTGGTAAAGTGGAGGGTCAGTGAATAAGAGGAAGATTCTCAATGAAATGATGACACAGTGGCAGCAACAATGGGCTCAAGCATAGCAGTAATTGTGAGGATAGTGCAGGACTGGGCAATGTTTTGTTCTGTTGTGCATAGGGTTGCTATGAGTCACAACAAACGGTATGGCCCCTTACAACAACAACAACAAAAACAACCTAAAGACTGGGTTTTCCCAACAACCCACAAGGAAGCCTCCTGAAGCAGTTCCACTCTGTATCTCATGGTGTCACCAGGAGTCAAAATTAACTTGACTGCAACGGGATTAGTTTTGTTAAGTTTCGGTGATAAATGGAAGTAGAGTCTGAAAATATTAAAAAGATGGTGAATGCTTAAATCACAAATAAGATCCCTTAAATCTGAAGCTTAGGTATGACTCAGTTACACCTGTTGGAGGTACAGGCAATGGTATCCCCACAAGTGCTTATTTTTAAGAGAAGTTGAGTCGATTACAACTCTTAGTGACCCTATATAGGGTTTTCTGAAGAGCAGCTGGTAAGTTTGAACCACCAACCTTGCAATTCAAACCAAGCTTGCAGTCCAGTGCATTTCCTACAGTGCTACACCAGAACGCCTTACAAATGCCTACTGGTGTGAAAAAGCATCATGGTTTAAGTATTTAGGGGTGATATCCTAAAAGACCACAAGGTGGTAATGTTATTTCACGTCTTTCAGTTTGTGTTGTTTTCACACAAGTTGCTTCTTTTCTGTCAGTATTTATGCCTTCATCTTTCTGTGTTTCAGTTTTTACATTTTTCTGCCTTGATTTACATATGCGTACTTTTCAACTGTTCCTTCTCACTTTTTAATCTCATCTTCTTAATTGGTCATCATTAGAATTGATGTACTATTTAGAATTATTAGCTCAATAAAATGATCATTCCAGTAAATAAAAAAATGTATGGAGAAATTGGACATATATAAAAATAAATAGACTAATGTAATGAAGTACCATGTACCTACCATCCAGCCATGAATGTTTTCAATTCATAGCCAATATTATTTCATTTATACTCATTCACTTTCTACTTCCCATATTTAAAATATTTTCCTTAACTTTTTACTATGAAAACTTTCAGTCATACATAAAGCAAGGAGGGACTAATGAAACAAACATCTATATCTCATATTCTAGATTTAACATGAACATTTACTTCATCTATTTTTTTGAAAAGTATTTGCTTATTCTCATATTATTTTGAATCAAGTTCCAGACCTGTCATTTATTCTGTAAATATGCCCATATGTATATATCATACACAAGGACTCTTTTAACACATAACCACAATAACAATAGTTGTTGTTATTGTTAAGTGCCTTCTAGTCAGTTCCAACCCATAGGGACCCTGTATAGGGTTTCCGAGGAGCAACTGGTGAGCTTGGAACGCTGACCTCATGATTCAAAAGACTTTGTAGTCAAGCACATTAACCCACAGTGCTGCGCCAGGACTCCAAAAAAAAAAAAAAAATGGACAATTACTTAATATTACAAAAGTTAGTTAATGTTTACATTTCTAATTGCCTCAGTATCAATGTAAAGAAATTGTTTTGCAATTATGCAATCAGTATTCCTATAAGGGTCACATATTGTGATTGGCTGATTTATCTCTTAGTATCTTTTATTTTATAGGTTTCCACTTTCTTTTTTCCACTCGCTCCTGCTACTGTTTAATTTAATTTTTTTTTTCCTTTTAATTTGTAAGGTACAGTGTCCCACAGTCTGGGTTTTTGTGATTGCTGTCAATTTTAAAAATGGATAGTGAAGCATTTTATATTTTTCTGAAACACAAAAACAAATCTAGATGAATCTAATACCCTGCTTTCTTTGTTCCTGAAGCTAGACTTCTGAAAACTCATGGTAAAAATGATGCCTGTACAATTTGTGGCACTAGTATCCAACCTCACGTGAACTATAAATACAGATCAGATGATTAGTTTTCAGTAGTTGATTTTGCTCTTTGTCAAACCTTTACCATGTTCCTTCAACTCTGTATTCTACTTTTGCCCATTTTACTTCACATAGAAAGTAGGTAGAACATTAATTACTTCATGTTTTCTCTCTCTTACCTCCAAATCTAATGCTGATACACATTCTTAGCTTTTGTCCTAGAAGAAGCTGTATTGTTTCGGTGTCTTCTGGGACCCTACACCATTTGCTATTTTCCTTCTCTTAGATTGACTTTCCCATTAGTACTTGCCTTCTGGGGTCTCTGAAAAATCAGTTGCTGTTGAGTTGATCCAGATTCATGGTGATCACGTGTGTCAGAGGAGAACTGTGCTCCATGTGGTTTTCAATGGCTGATTTTTCAGAAGTAGAGCTCCAGGTCTTTCTTTGAAGCACCTTTGGGTAGACATGAACCCCCGATATCTCAGCTAGCAGCTGAGTGTATTAACAATTTGTACCACCCACGGTCTTTTCTGGTGTCACTAGCCTAAAATAATTCCTTGCCAAACTCCTAGCAAAGCCCTCCACCATATGTTGGACAGGTTGTGACCTGTACAGAGGTCTTCTGATCAAGATGGGATTGTGTGCCCTGGTAGTATTACCTCTGCCTGGAAAGGGTGCCTATTTCTAATTTGCTATTGCCTATTTCTAATTTGTTATTAGCTCTGCTAATAACGCCTTAAGTATTTAGGGGTGATATCCTAAAAGACCACAA
>NW_006408616.1:2012635-2019335 GCF_000296735.1 Chrysochloris asiatica
AAAAAAATCCATAATCTGAGATTCCCAGGAGACCCCAAGTTGATATTGCTATTGCCTGAGACAGTTGGGTTTCACTCACAGCTATGGTTTGGATGATAAGCCTCAAAAATAAGTAAATATTTAAATAAAAACAAACAAAAAAACCATATAAGTTATCAAATACAAATGACCTGTTTTCTCTCTTCATTCTACTTTACCTGTATATAGCTGAGGGTACATCTGGTCATCCCCAGATGTGATAGGCTCTGCTTCTCAGGACTCTTCCAAAAGGATGTTTACAGAAATACCCTGGTGTCCTTGTTCTCTTCTTAATTCACTCACGGTTTCTTCTTAGTTTCTTTTACTGACTTGTCTACCTCTTAAATGCTGAGGCTGCTCATGGTTCTCCTACTCCTCTCCCTTCTCTTCCCTTCAGAGACTCTGTCTACTTCTATCCATTTCCATGGTTTCAGCACCATTTCTAACTATAACGATGACTTCCAAATCTCTAAAACCAGTTTTAGTTTAGTTTAGTCTCAAACTCTAAACAGGCTTCACCATTTTCTGGGTTCCTGTAAGAACTCAAAGCTATGTTTTTGTATTCTTGATTTGTCACTATCTGTATTAGTTTTCTAAGGCCACAATAACAAAGTGTTACAAACTATATGGCCTAAACCACAGAAATGTATTTCCTCACAGTTCTGGAGAACTAGAAGTTTGAAATCATCAAGGGTCCTCTGGTGATGGCTGGCAATCCTTGGTGCTCCTTGTCTTGTACATGCTTCACTTGCATATTTATTTTCATCTTCAAGTGACATTCCTCTGGGATAGCTTTTTTCTGTTCTCTCTGCTGAGTTAGCTTTTCCAACCTCCATGCTGTACCACCACTCTGGTCTTAGGTCTATAGCTGCTTTTAACATGTTTCTCTTGGACGCTGAACCCTGGGATGGGGAAAGAAGGGGACAGGAGTACATATTTTCTTGTTCCTCCCTGTTTCTCTAGGACCTACCTCAGTGAAGGAAGAGGTAGTCATTAGTCAGTACAGGTTCTGGGGCAGTCAGACCCAGTCTGACACCTGGCATTACTACTTATTAGCTGTTTGAATTTGGGCAAGTTAGTTAAATGTTCTGTGTCCCAGTCTGTTTGTGTTTACATGGAAATTTATAATTGAATATATCTCACAGAACCATTGTAAAGATTGTCAGTGATTACGTATATAAATTGTTTCACACCGTGCATGCTGATCCTATTGTTGTTAGGTGCCCTTGGATCGATTTCAATTCATAATGACCCCAAGTGACAGAGTAGAATTGCCCCTTAGGGTTTTTTTAAGTCTGTAATCTGTATAAGGAGTCCTGGTGTGGCGCTGAGGGTTAATGCGCCAGACTGCAAATCCATTTGAACTGCAAGGTCGGCGGTTCAAGCTCACCAGTTACTCCTAGGAAACCCTATATAGAGCTGCTATGGGTCGGAACCAACTCGAAGGCACTTAACAACAACAATCTGTATAAAGGCTTGGAGTCCTGGTGTGTGGTGTGGCACTGCATGATAATGCGCTGATTGCAAGGTTAGTTTGAGCTGTAAGGTCAGTGGTTCAAACCCACCAGACACTCCTTGGAAACCTTATACAGGGTCGCTATGGATCAGAACCAACTTGACGGTGCTTAACAACAACAAAAATCTGTGCAAGAGCAGACCTCCAGGTCTTTCTTGTGCAGACTCACTGAGTGGATTCCAGCCACCAACCTTTTTGTTAGCAGCTGAATGCTGAACCATTGTACCAATGTTAATCAAAAATACAAATTTTTTTTGATAGTGGGTAGACTTAGTATGTCCTGTGGTCTTATGATCCCCAGCTTAACAACTATACTGCAGATTAGTAGAAAACTAATTGTAAGTTAGTAGAAAAGATTGCTCATCACCAGTTTAGAAAATTCAAAGGCAACAATTCCACAAGGTATAATTAAGGAAATCTGGGAATTCCTTGATAGGGCACATACGGTTTTATATGTTCATTGGAGTCTAATCTGTATCCTTTTGTGGGAATAGAGTCTCAGTGGCACTTTATTTAGGGCATCATCGGACTTGGTATGAGCTGAGGCAAAGCATTTGTTTTAGAGGAATAATGGAAGTACAGTATCTGAGGGGACCATTAATGATCCCAGCTGCCATTTCAGATACAAGAAGGAACAGATTCACATCATGTGCCTCTCAGGGATGGAAGAGAAAATGTCAAGGATTGTGTTGGTAAGGCGTTGGAACATTTTGTGTGAACGTGGATATTTGGAAGAAATACCTCTATGGCTCTGAGATAGCACCACCAGTTGTAAACATAAAAGAGAGGAAGAAAACAGAAGAGTATTGTACTTCTTTAGAACATGCATATAAACCATAGACAACTTGGATTGTTGTTCGAGGGTCACTGTGATAAAAAGATTAACTAATGTCTTCCTTAGGGTCCTGGTGAGTTGCTGCAGGATAATGCACTGAATCGCATGGATGGTTTGAACCTCAAGGTTGGTGGTTCAAACTCACTAGTCACTCCTTGGAAACCTTACACAAGGTCACTATGAGTTGGAACTGACGCAACAGCACTTAACAGCAACAACAATGTCCTCTTTGCAAAGCAATATCACAAAAAAATTACAGATAATTCCCCCTGGATTTAGGGTTCATTTTACTAGTGCTTCTGACACTTCTAGTTGTTGTTGATATTGTTAAGGGTTGTCAAGTTGGTTCTGACTCATAGCAACCCTGTATAGGGTTTCCAAGGAACTGCCGACCATGTGGTCCTCAGTCCAGTAATGATCCTACAGCGTCACACCAGAAGTCCGATACGTCTAGAATAATCTAAAAAGAAAGAAAGAAAAAGGCTGAGTTCATAAGTTATCTCTTACAACATTGAGAAGATGTGACACTTGTGCAAACCTCTGGTACTAGTGCAAAACAAAATTTCTATGGACTTTCTAAGTATTAATTGGAAGAATTTCGTTAGTATGGGGAGCACAAGGGTGTGTTGTTTTCTTATGTTGTTTAGGAGCTAATTTATGCCATCATGTGGGGAAAACGTCTGTCAGCAGCTGCCCTAGAACTCCGATACTGCCTATTAATCATTTGTACTGATGTTACCCACTGGTGTTCAGCTTGTAAGGATCTGAAAAAGGTTAATCGTTCATAGCTTCTTGGGACTTGGAGGGCAGCACTCTGAAAACCTAGTTTTAATTTTGATAAATAGATTGAGCAAGTAGTTAATCCCTGAAAATGGCCAAGATTTACAAATCAGTCAGGTGATGAAGTTAGCAATTTATGATACACATGAGATGCGCCAGTCATGAAATAAGCCCTAAGTCCTTTGACAACTCAGAGAAGCATTCAGAATGCTGTATGCAGACATAAACATATCACTAGATTCCCTCTCCTTTTTGCAGAGCCATATCCTGCCTTCCTTTCATTGTTGTTGTTAAGTACCGTGGATGGAGTCGGTTCTGACTCATAGCCACCCTGCACAGGGTTTTCAAGGCTGCAGATCTTTACGGGAGCAGAAAGCCTCATCTTTCTCCCGTGGAACAGCTGGTAGTTTCGAACTGCTGACTTTGAGGTTCTCAGCCCGATTTGTAACCACTACACTACCAGAGCTCCTTTCATGGGGAGGGTTTTATTGGCAAATCCAACTGTACACTAGTTACCCCTTTATTTTGATCTCTCTTAGCACTTAGTGTACTGTTTAAATTAATGCAGAGGACCCATATTTGCTCTATCTCACCAGCAGGAATGCTGGTCCTTCTCTTGAACAATTCAATCTATGAGCATAATAAGTTATTTAGGTGACCTGTGTCTTCCTTGACTTCATCGAAGTTTAAGAATGGATTTATTTTTTGACAACTTGCATATAGATATGGTATGGATACAGGGTACTATTCTTCTCCTTTAAGCTATATTTCCTTTTACATTTTGATTTTGTTTTCTTTCAGCTGTTTTAACAACAACAACAAAAATGTGTATGTTTGTAGTAGACCAGAAGACTAGGGCTATGTTGTTGTTGTTATGTGCCATCGAGTCGGTTCCGACCCATAGCGACCCTGTATAGGGTTTCCGAGGGTGTAAATCTTTACGGGAGTAGAAAGCCTCATCTTTCTCCCGCGCTATATGACTATCTATTTCTAGTTATAAGCTTTGTTTCTGGGTATAGCATAGAAGGTCAGTGATGGTTTTCAAATAAGTAATTTCTGAGAGCATGCTGTAGCATATTGGGGTATGTTCTAGAGTTATTTTTGCCACCATACTCCCATTTCTTCCCAGAAATACTTGACCAAGTGAACTGCCCTCTTTTTCTTGATTCTTCTTACTGCCCTGTGTTGTTGTTGTTAAGTGCTGTCAAGTTGATTCCGACCCATAACGACCCTGTACAGGGTTTCCGAGGCTGTAAATCTTTAAGGGAGCAGAAAGCCTCATCTTTCTCCCACGGAACAGCTGGTAGTTTCGAACTGCTGACCTTAAGGCTCGCAGCCTGATTCATAACCACTACACTACCAGAGCTCCTAGAGTAATTGAAAAACAAACTTTTATTGTCAATTGAGTGAAGGTTTGCAGAGCAGGTCACCAGTTTTACCTTCAACAAACTATACACTTTGTTTATTCTTAATTACAATCCCCTCAATGAAAAATCGCATTTCCCACTTTCTTCCTGTGTTTCTTGTTTCCCTTCCTCTTTCTTTTCCCATCCTTCTGAATTTTGTCCTTAGGTAAATGCTGGCTTTATAAAAAAATTTTTATTGTTGATCATTCTCGGTGTGTGTATCTCATTAGTGTGTTGTTCCCCTATATACCTATCTAATGCTTGGCTAAAAATTGAGCTATGTGGCAAGTTTAGGAAAGAAGACGGGATAGAAATAGGAAATACAGAGAGGAAGTGAGATAAGTGACATTACATTGTGAGGATTTATCAATGAGATAAATATATATGAATTGTGGAATGGAAAACTGACGTGCTCTACAAACCTTCACTCAATTCACAACAAATATATTACTATAAAAGTTTATATATGAGAAAATGAAGTGAAATGCCTAATTCAATATCCTAGGCATTACTGAACTGAAATGAACTGGTATTGACCATTTTGTATATGTCTCCCCATTGCCTTCTTGCCTGCATGGTTTCTGCTGAGAAGTCAGAGCTTAATTTGATTTGCTTGCCTTTGTAAGTAACACTTCTCTTTTCCCTGGCCACTTTTAAGAGTCTCTCCTTGTCTTTGATTTTGGAGAGCTTGATTATTATATGTCTTGGTGATTTTCTTTTGGGGTCTATCTTTTCTGGGGTATGTTCGGCTTCTTGAATGTTTATCTTCTCATCTTTCAAGATGTTAGGGAAATTTTCTTCCAGAAGCTCTTCAACTATCTCCTCTGTGAACTTCTCTAATTCTTCCTGTTCTGGAATGCCAATAATTCTTAAGGTGTTCCTCTTCATGTTATCCAGCATGAATCTTATATTCTCTTCAGATTTTTTTATCCTTTTTTTCTGCTTGCTCTTCTATCTTAGCAGTATTGAGAGATTTGTCTTCCAGCTTGCTGGTTCTGGCTTCCATCTCTTCCATTCTGCTCCTTTCCCCTTTCAGTGTATTATCCATTTCTGATATCTTATTATTAATCATCTGGACCTCTTTTTGCAGGTTTTGGATAGTTTCCAATGTTGTATCGATCTTGTTTGATTGCTCTTGTAGTACTTTCCTGACTTCTTCCTTGTTTTCCTCCACCCCTTTTTAGAGCATTTGAATTTGTTTCCATATCATTCTTCTGAATTCCTTCTCAGGCAAATCCAAAACCTGCTCTTCCTCTTCTGGAGAACCTTTGTCTGTCTCCAACTCATTTGTCTCAGTTACACTTTTCTGTTTTTGGACATGTTTTGAGATCTTTTGTTGTGTGTTTTTTTAGTTACGTGGGTTTTTAATGCTTTAATGGATGTTTGTTGCTGTGTTATTAAGCTTACAGGGTGTATCCTGGTGAATATGATATGCACTTTTTCACGTGCAATGCTTAGCAGCTGTTATGTGGCTCTTGTTTCAATGGTGGAATATTATGGGGTATGCTTGTAGCTTGGCTATATGGCCATGATTGCTGTCTCTTCCTGGGTAACATAGGGAGAAAAAGCTCCCACCTCCAGGAGAAAAGTGTGATCAAAAGGACCAAAAGCAGAAGCAATATAAAAGCAGTGACAAAAACCACCACTTTGAAACAAAAATAAAACTATGGACAACTGGCCAGTCGCCTTGTTACACAGGCAGTTTGTGTGCACCATAGCAGCCTTCAGTAGTGGGTGGGGGTTTCCACTAACTCAGGCCCCTCCTCTAGCCACCACCATAGAGGTGTGCAGATAGATATTGAAAAGTTAATGGGAAAAAGATTGCCTACTATTTTTGTCTCTGAAGGTCAGTTAGGTATCTGCATGTGCACAGCTTAATTCTCTAGATAATTATATTCTTTTATGTTGGGGTTTTACAGATTGTTCATATGGTTTATCTGTCAGGCCTGAAAAGTCTGCTTTTTTCTTGCTGGATATGCCAGAGTGAAGGGTCCCACATAAGTTAATTTTACGGCTGCGACACAGAGGCTAATGTCATAAGCAATTGCCAACAAATTTGCCCTTAGGTCCGATAGGGCTCTTTCTCTCTGTGCCATGGGAAAAACTGTGGGCTCAATGCTGGACTTTTTTGGGGTGTGTGTGTGT
>NW_006408616.1:2019515-2020469 GCF_000296735.1 Chrysochloris asiatica
CTTTATACTGTGATTTTTTCACTGGCTTGTGTGGGGAAACTAATGCCCTGCACCTTATGCTAGATCCAGAGCTCTGGTGCTGTTCTGTGAAAGCAGCTTCTCTGGGTTTTCAGTTCCTTCCCACGTGCCTGTCCTACCTGATTCTGCCTCTGCTGCCACCAATACCGGAATTCAGTATTTACCATTTTGAATCTAACAACCAATCATGGTTTACTATGCAGGAAACAACAAATTCAAGAGGAAAGGTGTACCATTCATCATCAAAAATAAAATTTCAAGATCTATCTTGAAGTACAGTCTTATCTGTGATAGGATAATATCCATATGCCTAGCATAGTGGGTTACGAGTTGGACTGCTAACCAAAAGGTCAGCTGCTAGAATCTCCATGGGAGAAAGATGAGGCTTTCTGCTCCTGTAAAGATTTACACCCTCAGAAACTCTATATAGGCTCACTAGGAGTCAGAACCAATTCCTCAGCACACAACCACCACCACAACAAGGAAGATTAGCTAATACTACTGTTATTCAAATTTACAGACCAACCACTAAAGCCAGTGATAATGAAATTGAAGAATTCTACCAACTTCTGAAGTCTGAAATTGTTAAAATATGAAATCAAGAGCTATTGATAATTACTGGTGATTGGGATGTGAAGATTGGAAACAAAGAGGAGGGATCAGTATTTGGCAAATATGGCCTTAGTGATAGAAATGATGCTGGAGATAACATGACAGAATTTTTCAAGACTAATGACTTATTCAAGAAAGTCTGATAACGTAGTTGGTTACACACTGGTCTGCTAACCACAATGTCAAAGTTCAAATCCACCAGATGCTCCATGAGACATGAAGATTTGAAGTCTTGGAAACCCTATGCAGGATTGCTACTTGATGGCAATGGGTAAGGTTTCATGAGTTATTCACTGCAAATACCTTTTTAAAAACAACATAAAA
>NW_006408616.1:2030401-2036308 GCF_000296735.1 Chrysochloris asiatica
AGAAGAAGAAGAAGAAGAAGAGACCCTGTATAGGGTTTTTAAGGAGCAGTTGGTGGGCTCGAACCACTAACCTTGCAGTTCAAAAGGCTCTGCAGTCTGGTCCTTTAACCCCCAGAGCCACAGCGGGATTGCCTTGTTGTTGGTGGTAAAAACCACCTCAAAGTGTCTCTGCTTGTGCTGGCTTGTGCCTTGCTGGGTGGGCCTGAGCCTAGGAGGTTGGGCAGAGGGCTAGCCTAGGCAGAGGGGGTGGAGGATGGGATTAGTGGCTGCAGGCAGATGGCGTCCCTGTCTGATGACATCAAAAAATGCCTGTCTCTGTCTCCCTGTGCTGTGGGCACCCGGCCCACCCTACATCCACGCAGACAATGCCTCCCGTGGCAATGAGTCCCCCACCCCCTCATGAAGGACCGTGCCAGTTCCTGTGGCCCCACTGGCTCTCCCGGCGCACTCGCCCTCCAAACGGGTCTGCTCAAGTCCCTTGCTCCAACTCCGCAGTGGGCGGGGCGCCGTCCCAGAACAGGAGCTGAGCACAGGCCTAAAATGCCCACAACTCCCCAGCAACCTGACCCTTTAAAAAAGCAAGTCCACAATGTTGGAGACTGAAGTCTTATGTTTGCCCAAAGGCTGTCTGTCTACCAGGTGGGGGCCTCCCCTGTGCGATACAGCCCACCCTATCCCGGAGCCCACGCACCTGTTCGGCCCAGTTAGGGAAGCGCCGGAAGTCCCCTCAACAATGCATTCTTGAATGTTTCTGGGATTAAAGCAATAAAGTTGAGTTTTTTAACATTTCCTTTAGAATGTAGAGAAAATTTCTCAAGGGAAGATATCACATTCATACTTTTCTTTATAGTCACTCCTTCAAGCCCCACCCTTACCATCACCTTTTCTTTCATTATAATATTATAATGAATATTAAAAAAAATTATGCTTCTAATCCTTGGAGTTGATAGTCCATATTGTATGAAAGTTCTCTTGCTAATCTATTTTATTTTTGTTCAAACTTAAATTGAAGTGTTTCTTGATTAAACTGAAGGTGTCCATTTGGTTATCTTTACACCTCAAACAGAGCACATACAAAAAAAGGGAAGAAAGAGAACACTTTCAGTCTTTCTTTTTAGTAATCCAGAATATTTATACATTCCTTTTAGAACTCTTTCCCAAAAAATCCTGAACTTCTAACAGTAAGAGGTACGCTTCCTAAACTGAGATTAACAGGTAGTATGGAGAACACAATAAATATAGCAATGTGAATTTTATTTCAGATCTAATGAGGAGTAGATATATTTTTTCTTTGTCTGGATCTCTGTATTAGTCAGCTATTGCCATAATGCCACATAACAAACTTCCCAGAATTCAGTGGCTTTATCATAAGTATTTGTTATTTTAACTCATAAGTCTGCAAGTTTGCTGGGACATGTCTACTTCAGGCTGCTTATTGACTGAGCTTGGCTTCAGGTAGTGTTCAGTTTTACTCCCCATGTTTTTTTTTATTTTTCTTGGGTGAGCAGTCATCAAAAAAAAACGTAAGATAAAGGAACCAAAATCACACAAATATTTGAATTCCTCCACTCATGTTATATTTGCTAACATTGCTACACGGATGAAAGTAAGTTTTATCAGTGGGGAGAAGAAATATACTCTGAGTACTACAGTGCACTATTAAAGTTACATAGCAGAGAGATCGAATGAATGAAGGCCTAAGAACAGTAATCGAATCTACCACAACCTCTAATCTGTGATGATTAGGTCAAGTAACATGTATAATATACTTAAAGTCAGTAAATGCTCAATCGGTCTTCATAAAATGTTTGTTTGTATCTTATATAAATTGAAGTGATTAAACTAGCTTTTCATTTTTTTTAAACTTTCTTTCCAGTTTACTTTTTAAAATTTCTTGTCTTTCCTCTGCTCTATATCCTTTTATTCCATTTCTATTAGAACATAAAAATAATAACATTAGTTTATATTTCCAGGTTTTGACTATTATTAATACATATCTTAGATATCTTTATAATTTTCGTCTTGTGATCTTTAATATCCTCAGAATTTTTAACTGCTATGAAGCTCAGGACTGCACCTGGTTGAAGAAACATTGGTTGCTTCTTTTTTCTTCTGTTTCTGCACTGGTTGAATATTATCTTGTACAGATAACTGGTTTTGATTCAAAGGGAGAATATGACTCCAGAACTAATTACTACAGAAATAATTGCTCCTTGGCAAATGAGATTTGCTAATCTGCCCAGACTTGGAATATCAAGGAGCCAATTGAATGCAGGGCATATTCAGCTCCTCTAATGGAAATCCATTGCCCTTCTCAATTTGGCAGTCTAAAGAGTTAGGATTTTAGCCACACCATTACAAAATGGACGCTTTAAATCTCTGTTTCATGTAAACCCTCAGGACAAATAGGTGCATCAGGTACTGCAAGTGGAGGGGTGGTAGTGTGTTAGATCATTAAACCTGCTTTGAGAAGATGAGAACTATGAACTGATTTGGCAGATGATGCATCTATACATTCTGTGAAAAAGACTGTGGGGTATAGAAAAGGATTAATTGGAGATCAAGAAGAAGAGTTTTTCGAGAGAATTTTGAGCATGCCTAATGTTTCTTTCTCTCATGTATATGGGGTGTGAAGGGGTTTCCTCCTTAAGTAAAGCAAAAAAGCTTCAAAGAAACAAACTGTAGTCCATGATATTGCAGGGCAGAGATAACTGTTGTCTGACACATGTTTGAAGTACCCCAAAGTGAGAGACTATACCTCGAGTTTTCTGCTTAGATGGTACAATGTGGAGGAGGGACGCATGGACCGTTTTCATGGATCAAGGGAACTCTGGTCTTGAATGGCCTAAAGTCCTGTCCAAGTACCTGGGAAGGGAGACAAGGAGATCTCATCAGAGAAAGGCTGTAGGTGTGTGGTGGAAGTCAGGAGCTGAGGGAGAAGCTGTTAGATCCCAGTCAGAGGAATGCATTACCTAATTTTATAGGCAAAGGATTTCTAGTGATGGCAAGAGCTCTTCAAAGAACCCAAACAGCAAGCACCTCATAAGCAAGAGGTAGCTTTAGATGTCAACCAGTCACAGGAAGCCACTGTCAGACTGTACCAATGGTCAGAAAAAGCTCTCCTTACCTATTCTGACTCCCAGCTCCATCTTCAGTCTTGGATGGGGGAAAGGAAAGCTATTGATTAAAGTGGAAGAGGAGGAGAAACAAGAGTAGAAATTCAGAAGAGGCTGATTGTACACACTCAAATGGGGATAACAGTTCTAAATAGAGCAAAGAGAGGCGTTTTAACTTAAAACTCTGTGGTTTTAACTTGACTTTTAATTATAAAACCAAGACTCTTTTAGCAGAATGACTTGTGATCTGAGAGTACCCTGGAAAACCAGCTCACACTTTCCAATATTTCTTCTGGGAGCAGACATAGAATTACCCCCAGGGATTGAACCAGGGTTGAGGAAAATAGTGAAGAAGACACTTTTTTTAAAAAAAACACATTATTGTTATTAATAATTGCATGCTACTAGCTTTTGTAGTTCTTTAGCTTAAAACTATAGTTTTAAGTTAAAACTCCCCTTTGCCCTATTTAGACCTGTTATCCCCTTTTGAGTGTGTATAACCAGCCTCTTCACAATTTCTACTCTTGTTTGTTTCTTCTCTTTTCCCACTTTAGTCAATAGTCTTCCTCTATATAATTGTACACTACTAGTTCTATACAAAGGAGCTCTGGTAGCATAGTGGTCACGAGTCAGGCTTGAAACCTCAAAGTCAGCAGTTCAAAGCTACCAGCCATTCCCTGGGAGTAAGATGAGGCTTTCTGCTCCTGTAAAGATTTACTGCTCCGGAAACCCTATGCAGGGTCGCTATGCGTCAGAACTGACTCCACAGCACATAACCACCCCCAGTTCTATACATATACACAATCAGAGAGGAAGGGTTTTCCCCTTCCAAACATTTCCATGACTCTTCACTCTAAAGAGCATTGGTTCTTAACCTGAACATGGTACTCACTTTGGGTACTTTTAAAACTATACTCCTATCCACTAGAGGGAATGCTGGTTATGATGCTGTAGGACAAGCACTGGACTGCTAACCACAAGGTCACCAGTTCAAACTCACCAGATGCTCCTCAGAAACCTATAAAGGGTCGCTAGGAGTTGGAACCCACTCATAGGCACTTAACAACTACAACAATTGACTAGGGGTCCTAAAAGAAACTTTGGAAGTGGAGCTTTAAAAAGCTGTCCAACTGGTTAGTTATTGTCAGCACCCTCATCTGAAATCTCCTCCTACAGGGAAATTTCAGATTCTTTTAAGTAGTTCTCATTGATAATTAGAATCATCTGGAAAGGTTTCTGAACATTACAAATTCGTATGATTTGCCAACTCACAGTCTTTGGGAGGACCAGGAACAGTTTTACATTTTTTCAGGTGATTGGGGTTCCCTGGGCTCTAAGGTTTGACAATTTGAGGGATGATAGGGATAACTTGAGGGTAGGGGAACCTGGGCTAAAGTTATTGTTCTAAAAAGGCAGGGATGTGAGTGAAAGGGCTGATGTTTGCTTGAGTGTCTGTTCTTTATTCATTTTTCTTCTTCATTCTTAGAACATTCTGATTACTATTTCAAGCCACTGGATAGATGTTAGAGTGCTTACTGGGTTGATCTTTTTCCAGTATATTGGAACATTACTTCTGTTCTAGTGGTTTCTTGACCATCTGGTGATTCTGTTGATGGGAGCAAAATGAAAAACAGAGGGCACTATTAGCCCACAACTCCAAAACACAACAGTTGTCTGACTTTACCACCAATCCTGCCAATACTAGGCCAATGACAATATTGTTTCTAACCCATATGCCTCCCTCAGGCCAATTTGGAAATCATCTCTTGTGGCAGAACAAGATTGTCACTGATGGAGAAGGATGACTAGGTTAAAGAATAAAGATTACACACAGGAGTTATGCCAGCATAAAAAAAATATGGACCATCATTAGGACTGGGTGTAGGGTAATGATAATTCTAATTTTCCTTTTTTTCCTTTGGAACTCTCTGCAGTTGTTGAATAAGGACCAAATGAAATGAAATGCACTGTTTTATTAGTGTTCTCTAAGCCAGTATACTAATTATTTTTCCTGACAAATGTCTGTGAGTAGTGTGTTAGAGTAGGCTGATTTATGGCTATTTCACTTTGCAAGTCATATGCTCATGTTAGGATATCACAAATAGAAGTATCCTTGAAGCGCCAAAAGTTATGAAATGTTAAACTTGATTTCTGAGTGTTTTATTTTAATTCTTAATTTAGAAGCATTAATTTATTTTCTTGACAACTGAACAATGAGGGAGATGTTTTGACTGGAAAAATATCTATAGGCAGAAAAATAATGAAATGATTACTTACTGAATTTTGAGTACTATAGAGTGTTTAGATGAGAAATTTTAGATGATTTTAGATATCCTTTTAACTTAATTAGATCCAGGAAGGATAGCAAGATCTCGGTATGCATTTTATTATGCTTAGTCTAAAGAAATGGTGATTGGTTTGAATAGTAGTGAAAGAATGTGGTAATTCTCAAATGACTAAAGAGTTGCCATAGGGAAGAATTTTGTAATTTTCTGAAGGACAGAACTAGACCTCCTTTCTTGCTCCCCACATTAAATAGATCACTAAGCATTGGTGATCTTATTTTCTTAGCTCTCCAATCTGTTGAATCCTCTATACCCTCACTTTGATTGCTCTGGTTTGTTGTTGTTATTAGGTGCCATTGAGTCAGTACCAACTCATAGTGACCTTATGCACAGCAGAACGAAACACTGCCCGATCCTGGGTCAACCTCACTACTGTTGCCACGCTTGAGTCCATCGATGCTGCCACTTGGGCAATCCATCTCGTTGGGGGTCTTCCTCTTATTCTC
>NW_006408616.1:2044318-2049026 GCF_000296735.1 Chrysochloris asiatica
GAATAATAGTGATATTAACTGGGCTTCCCTGTAGGTGCGTGGATATTATCCTATCACAGACAGCATTATACCTCGTGACTGATCTGGATATCTTCTTTTTGACAATGAATGCAACACCATTCCTCTTTAATTTGTCATTTCTGGCATAGTAAGCCATATGGTCATTAGACTGGCTAGTACCAGTCCATTTAAGCTCATTAATGCCTAAGATATTGATGTTTGTGCATTCCATTTCGTTTTTGACAACTTCAGTTTTTCCAGATTCATACTTTGTACATTCCATGTTCCAATTTTCAATGGATGTTTAAAGCTGTTTCTCTTCATTTTGAGTTGTGTCCCATCAGCAAATGAAGGTCCTGCATCTTTTCTTCCATGGGCTTTACTCCATTCATGTCATCACGGTCAACTCTACTTTGAGAAAGCAGCTCTTCCCCGGTTGCATTTTGAGTGCTTTCCAACCTGAGAAACTCATTTTCTGGCACTACATCTGACAGTGTTTCTCTGCTATTCATAAGATTTTCAGTGACTAAATATTTGGAAGTAATTCGTCAGTCTTTCTTCCTAATCTGTCTTTGTCTGGAAGCTCATCTGAAACCTGTCCACCATGGGTGACCCTGCTGATATTCAAAATACCGGTGGCATAGCTTTTAGAGTCACAGAAACTCATAAGCCACCACAGTACGACAAACTAACAGACAAGGAAGGAACTGAGAGAGGGTAGGAAAAGGGTGGAGAAAAAACTTATAGAATGTTTACAGGTCTTCTCTCTGTTCTTTCTTCTTATAATTTTTCCTGATGCTGATTTATTCTGCTTACTTCTCTGAGAAACCCTTAACAACAGAGAGCTAATTAGGTCACTCCCACCTTTCACATTCTTTACCAACTTTCTATTGTCTGGAGAATGAAGTCCAAACTCCTAATCAAGATGTGCAAGTCTCTTCCTAAAGTGGCTCCTGCAGATTTTTGCCTGTCTGTTCCTGTATGTCCTTTTATTCTGGACATACCAAATGCTTGATGGTTCTCAAATATGCCATGAACTTTTATGTTCCCATGTTACTATCCATATCCTTCCTTCTACCTGAACAGCTCTTTCCCTTTTGATTTCGATTCATCTTTGAGGACTCTCTCAAACACCAGGTTCTCTCTGATGCTTTCTTTCTCTTCTTGCTCCAGTTCTCTTATCATTTTGTACATCTCTAGATCTAATGATCTGCTTTCATGAAGATTACAGCCAAGAAAATCAGTGCAGTTCTACTCTGTTGCATGAGGTCGCTATAAGTTGAAATAGACTCAACAGCACTCAACAACAACAACAGACTGATGCTTACCAATTCCATTGTCATGCTTCCTGCCTCTAATCCCATGACACTGAGAACTCCCTGAAGACAGATGTGTTTATATCCTCAGACTTTGGTATAGTGTGTTTCTGCAGTGGAACTGTGTTGAAGTTATTTACAGAAGGATTTCATTTCAATATGAATAAGAACTTTAAAAAAACTTATGGCTGTTCACAAACTGAAAAGACTACTGAATACAGAGTAGACAATTAACAAATAAGTAGAATATTGACTGAGTTGTGAACACTTGAAACTCATGCCACTGGGAAGTGCTCAGCTCAAGTTTGCCAGGCTCATTCAAGCATCCTAAGAAGTGCTTCATGATGGACCATTAAAAGATTTCCAAGAATTATTGGATCGTACTTTTAAGCTATGTTGAGATACACATGCACATTATTATTATTATAAAATTTACAGGTCAGAATGTTTAACTAATACAACTAACTGTGAATATTAATGCATTATTTCATTTACTTTCAGAAACTAGGTCTGTTCATACATTTTTTATTCCTCTGAAGAACTCTTCAGAGTAATTCTTGCTGTTATTGACAACTGAAGTACCTATATAATGGGATGCGTTTGAAAAAGTGAATAGTTTTTAGAAAAAATCTCATATTTCCCCTTCAAATTTAGAGAAAAGAAAAGGGATTATATAAAAAGGGAAAATGGTAGAAAATACATACTTCTTATTTTAATTTTTAAGATGGTCATATTTGTGACAATTTATAAAATTAGATCACTTGAACAAGATATGTAACTATTTATGTTATTTTTTCAAATAGTAAAATTTAAATAGAAAACATACTGCCTGTTTTTATAATTTATATCTCAGTATAAGAATATATGGAGTTCTGGTGTGGCACTGTGGGCTAATGCATCAGGCTGCAAAGTCATTTAAATTGTAAAGTCAGTGATTCAAGCTCACCAGCTGGTCCTTGGAAACCCTACAGGGTTGCTATGGGTCGGAATTGACTCAATGACACTTAACAACAACACCAATATGAATATATAGACTCTTGGTGTGCCACTGTAGGATCAACCTTCGATTGTGAACCACAAAGTTGGCAGTTCAAACCCACCAGCTGCTTTTTGGAAACCCTATATAGGATCACTATGAGTTGGAACCAACTCGATGGTACTTAGCAAAAACAAAAAATAAGAAACTATAACTCTGCACATTTGGTACTATCTTTAAGAAACACACTATATCTTAAAAGAGAATCTTATCTGACTCTAGGACAGCATAATATCACACAGAGGGGCAATGGAGGTATAGGTAGAGATAGGCTAATCTGTGGTGAAAAACATGTGAAACCTTTCACTAGGATTAGTAAGTAAGCACAACTAAGCCTGTACTTACCTTGCTCAGTGGGTAATTGAGCCCTAACTCAGGTTCTACTGGAATCTCAATGCTTTCCCATCTCCTGGGGCAGTGGTTTGTACTCCTGGTGTGGTGCTATACAACCAGCACAGGACAATAAACCACAGGCTGGAAGTTCAAATCTATCAGCTGCTTCTTGGAAACTCTGTACAAGGTTGCTATGAGTCAGAATCATCTTAAAGACACTTAACAACAACAGGGCAGTGGTTAAGGAGCCATATTGTTGCTATTGTTGTTAAGTGCCATTGAGTTGGTTCTTACTCATAGTGACCCTGTATAGCGTTCCCGAGGAACAGCTGGTGAATTTGAACTGCTGACCTCGTGGTTCACAGTCCAATGCTAACTCTAAAACGCCACACCAGGAGTCCTAAGGAGCCACGGTAGCATAGTGAATTACAAGCTGGGCTGCTCATTGTAAGGTCAGCAGTGTGAATCTACTAGTCACTCCTTAAGAGAAAGATGAGGCATATGATCAAGAGCCAATGGTACTGAAGGATTAAGTCCAAGGTGTGCTGGAGGCATTGGAAAAGAACAGGGTTCCAAGAATTGTTGGAATACAAATAGAAATCTTTCAGTAAATTGAAGCAGTACTGGAGACATTCAACTATGCAAGAAATTTGGAAGAAAGCTATCTGGCCAACTGATTGGAAGAGACCCATATTTGTGTTTATTCAAAGAGAGGTGATTCAATGGAATGCAGAAATCATTGGACAATATCATTACTATAACATGCAAATAAATTTTCACTCAAGATAATAAAAAATGGTTGCAATATTAATTACATTGACAGGTAACTTTCAGAGGTTCAAACAGGATTCAGATGAGGATGTGGAATGAGGGATATCATTTCTGACGTCAGATGGATCTTGACTGAAAGCCGAGAATACCAGAAAGATACTTACCTGTGCTTTATTGACTATGCCAAGACTTTAGATTTTGTGGATTATGATAAACTATGGACCACATTATGGAGCATGAGCATTTCAGAACACTCGATTGTGCTCTTGAGGAACTTGTACATAGACCAAGAGGCAGTTGTTCAAACAGAGCAAGGGGACACTGAATTTTTTAAAACCAGGAAAATTGCATACAGGGTTGTATTCTTTCATCATGCTTACTTAATCTGTTTGCTGAATAAATAATCCAAGAGGCTGGATTATATGAAGAATAGTGTTGCATCAGGATTGGAAGAAATCTCATTAACAACCTGTGATATGCAGATGATTCAACCTAGCTTTCTGAAAATGAAAAGGACTTAAAATGCTTACTGATGATGATCAAAGACCACAGCCTTTGGTACAGGATGCACTTCAATGTAGAGAAAAAAAAATCTTCACAATGAGACCAATAAATAACATCATTATAAATGGAGAAAATATTGAAGTTGTTAAAGACTTCATTTTGCTTGGAACCACCATCAACACTCATGGAAGCAGCAGTCAAGAAATCAAACGACAAATTTCATTAGGTAAATCTACTGCACAAGACTTCCATAAAGTGTTGAAGAGCAAAGATGTCAGTTTGAGTACAAAGGTGCTCCTGACCCAAGTCATAGTATTTTCAATAAACTCATATGCATGTGAAAAAGTTGGATAACAAATAAGAAGGTAGAAGAATTAATGCATTTGAGTTAAGGTCTTAGAGAAGAATATTAAAGCTGCCATTGACTGCCAGAAGAAAAACAAATCTGTGTAGGAAGAAGTAGAACTAGAATGCTCCTTAGAAGCCAAGATAGCAAGAGTTTGTCTCTCATACCTCGTACATACTATCATGAGGGATTATCATGAGGGACCAGTTCTGGAGAAGGAAGTCATGCTTGGTAAAATGGAGGGTCAGCCAAAAAGAAGGAGTTCCCAACTAGTTGGAGTGGCATTGTGAGAATGGCACAGGACCACGTGGTGTTTTCTTTTGTTGCACATAGGGTTACCATGGGTCAGAGATGACTCGATGGCACCTAGCAATCCCTTATGAACATAGATGCAAAAATTCT
>NW_006408616.1:2050311-2062372 GCF_000296735.1 Chrysochloris asiatica
AACAACAACAACATACAAATCTAATAGCAAACATTACTTCCAATGGAGAGCCACTGAAACATTTACTTTGAAAACAAGAACCAGAAAAGGATGTCCTTTATCACTGCTGCTATTAAATATTGTGTTGGAAGTCTTAACCAGAGAAGGTTAAGAAAGGGAAATTAAAAGCCTCCAAGTCGGCAAATAAGAAGTGAAACTCTCTCTATTTGCAAATGATATGATCCTATACAGAGCACATCTCAAAGACTCAGCAAGAAAATTATTGGAACTCATTGAAAGATTCAGCAAAGTGGCTAGGTACAAGATCAGTAAACAAAAATAAGTTGGATTCCTCTATATTAATAAAGATAGTTCTGAAAAAGAAATTAGGAAAACAATTCATTAACAATAGCTACCCAGAAGATAAATACTTAGGAATAAATCTAATCAGAGAAATAAAAGCTCTATACAAAGAAAATTGCAAAACACTACTACAATATACCAAAAGAAATTGACAAAAATGAAAGAATATACCATGTTCATGTCACTAATACCCAAAGCAATCTATAGATATAACACAACTCCAATTCAGTTTCCAAAATCATTCTTTAAAAAGATGAAAAAAATCATAACTAACTTTATACAAAAAGGAGAGAGAGCTTGGTTAATCCAAGAATTGCTTAAGAAGTACAACAAAATTGGAGGTGTCTCACTCCCTGATCTCAAAATTTAGTACACATTCACAGCCTGGTACTTGTAGAATGAAAGATACATAATTAATGGAATATTATTGAGAATCAAGAAGTAAATGCATCCACATGCAGTCAACAGATCTTTGACAAAGGTCTAAAGCACAACGGTGCTGGCAAACCTGGAAATCATTTGCAGAAGAATGAAACAAGGCCCATATCTCACAACATATACACAAACAAACTCAACATGGAATAAAGACCTAACTGAAAAAAACCTAGAACTATGAAGGTCATTAATGACAGAACAGGGACAAACCTAGGTGCTCTAATACATACACTATCAAACATTACAAAAAAACCACACAAACAATAAGACAAAATAGATGACTAGGACTTCCTAAAAATTAGACACTTATGTGCATTAAAAAGATGTCACCAAAAGAGTAAAAAAGGAGCCACAGACTGAGAAAAAACTTTTTGCAATGATTTATCAGACAAAGGACTAATATCTAAAATTTGTAGAAAATTACAACACCTCTACAAGAAAAAGACACACATTTAGTTTAAAATGGGCACAGGATATGAACAGACATTTAACCAAGGAAGACATTCAGGAGCCAACAAACATATGAAGAAATTTTCATGATCATTAGCCATTGTTGTTGTTAAGTGCCATTGAGTTGATTCCGACCCATAGCGACCCTGTATAGGATTTCCAAGGAGCAGGTGGTGAGGTTGAACCACAGACCTTGCAGTTCAAATGACTTTGTAGTCTGATGCATTAGCCCACAGCACCACACCAGGATTCCATCATTAGCCATTGAGATGCAAATCAAAAGAACAATGAACTCTCAGGACAGTACTAATAGTGAAATTCAAAACAACAGAAAACATGAAATGCTGATGAGGATGTGGAGAGACTGGGAACCTCCTACATTGCTGGTGGGACTGTAAAATGGTTCAACCACTCTGGAAAACAGTATTGTGCTTCCTCAGAAGGAAATAATATCTTATGATCCAGTAATCCCTCTATTGGGCATATATCCACAAGAAATATGAGCCAGGACATGAGTAGATATATGCACACGGATGTTCCTCACAGCACTATTCACAAAATCAAAAAGATGGAGACAGCCTAAGTGCCCATCAATGGAAGAATGGATAAACAAACTTTGGTACATACACAGAATGGAATGTTATGCAAAGATTATGAATAACAATGAATCTGTGTAACACCTCATAACATGGTAAACCTGGAGGATATTATGCTGAGTGAAATTAGTTAATTAGAAAAGGGCAAATATTGCATGAGACCATTATTGTAAAATTTAAGAAAAGGTTTATATACTAAAAGAAATATTCTTTGATAGTTACATGAGGTGGGAGGGAGGAGACAGGAATTCACTGGCGAGACGGTAGATGTATGTTAGCTCAGGTAATGGGGAGCACACATGATACACAAAAGGGAAGGTGGCAGAAGAATGAAGATAGATGAAGACACATTCATGTGCTAAAGGGGATACAGGTAAATAGTAATCTATACACACCTTGGAACAAGTGTTCTGTGCATAGATTCATGGATGGAAACATGGTGGAGCATACAGCAGGCAAAGTGATGAAAACTCCCTATAGAAGGAGCTCTGTTAGCATAGTGGTTACGAATCCGGCTGCTAACCTCAGATACAGCAGTTTGAAACTACCAGCTGTTCTGCAGGATGAAAGATGACGTTTTCTGCTCCCATAGAGTTTTATAGCCTTGAAAACCCTGTACAGGGTTGCTATGAGTCGGAATTGACTCCACGGCACGTAACAACAACATCTTAACACAATGAGTTACTATGCTTGGAGGCTTAGGCCCATAGTCTCAGGTGACACCATGGTCAATTTGCATAATATAGTTCACAAAGATAATGTTCTACATCCTGCTTTGGTGAGTAGCATCTGGGATCTAAGACTATCTATTGGCCTCTCCATGTGAGGAAGAAAGAAGAGTGATAAGAACTGAAGAGGCTTGGAATCAGTTAGTCCAATGTCCTAATGGAACACTTGAACATCAGTCTCCATGACTTGGAGACCAGAAGAACCAGATGGTGCCTGGCTACCGCTACCAACTGCCCTGAAAAGGATCAAACTATGGGACCCTTGTTAGAGTTAGAGAAAATGTGGAACAAAACTCAAAACGATTTTATTTTAAAAAAACCATGTTTACTGGTTAGAAAGAGACTAGAGAAACCTGAGAGTATAGCCCTCGACCACCCTTCAGGTCTGGAAAGAGAGTCACTGTTATGGCCCAGTTTACAGCCAAGCAGAAGATAAACATATAGATAGGTTTATAGGGGGACAACAACACTAGCAAGACATGCTCACCATGAAATGGTCAGTCATTCAAAAACAAAAGCACAACATTTTCCCAAGGACAAAGTTGAGAAGGTATAGGAAGGTGAGTAAGGAACCTTGGTAGGATAGCAGTTACACATTGGATTGCTAACTAAAAGGTCAGCAGTTCTAATCTACCAGTCACTCTGTGGGAAATAGATGAGCTACTCCCATAAAGATTCATAGCCTATACAGGGTTGTTATGAGTAAGAATTGAAATGATGGTACATAACCACTACCACCAGAAAGGTGGGTGAAATGGAACTAGAGACCACAGGGAGGAAGTGGGATAACTGTTGCTGCATGGAGGGAATTGCAATCATTGAGATGAAACCAAGTGTGTGATTTATTGAGTGTAAAGTTGATGATCTTGTCTGTAAATCCTCACTCAATTCAAGATAAAAAGTTAAAAACAATAAATAAATAAAATATCAGTACCATAGCTTCCAACATCACATCAACATGCAAGCCACCACAGTACAAAAAGAGTGATGGAATGCTGGGGTAATATGATATTATTGTTTTGATTTGCATCTCTCTAATGACTAATCATCACAAGCATTTATTCATCTTTGTTGACTGCCTGAATGTCTTCTGAGTGAAGTCTCGCTTCATGTACTTAGCCTATTTATAAATTGAATTATTTGTCTTCTTATTGAGGTGTTGAAGTGTTCTATAAATTTTATAGAATAGTCCCTTGTATGATATGTCATTGCCAAGACTTTTTTCCCAAGTTTGTGGTTTCTCTTTTTACTCCCTGTGAAATCTTTTGATTCACATATGCGTCTCATTTTTAGGAGATCTCAGTTGTCTATTTTGCCTTCTGCTGTTTGTGTGTTTTCAGTTATGTTTGATTTTGTGCCATTTATCAGAGCCCATAAGTTTGTCCATTCACTGATGATCTTTATAATTCTAGGTTTTACATTTAGTTCTTCAGTCCAGGTTGAGTTTGTTTTGGTATACGGTGTGAGATATGGATCTTGTTTCATTTTTCTGCAAATAGATTTCCAGTTCTGGCAGCATCATTTGTTGAAGAGATTCTTCCCCATTTAATGTCTTTTGGCCCTTTGTCAAAGATTGGTTGACTGTATATGGATGAATTTACTTCTGGATTCTCAGTTCTGTTCCATTGGTCAATATGACTTTCATTGGACCAGTACCAGGCTGTTTTGACTACTGTGAGTATTTAGTAAGTTTTGAGATTGGGAAGTGAGAGGTCTCCTACTTTGTTTTTCTTTTTGAGAAAGGCCATGCTTATCCAGGTCTCTTTCCTTTCCATATAAAGTTAGTGATCAGTTTTTATATTTCTTTAACGAATAATGTTGAGATCTGGATTGGGATTTAATTATACCTATAGATTGCCTTGGACAGTGCTGACATTTTTATAATGTCATATCTTCCTATCTATGACCATGGCATATTCTACCATTTTTGAAGGACTCTTGTAATGATGTTTTGTAGTTTTCTTTGTTTCTCTGGTTAGATTTATTCCTAAACATGTGTGGCATTGTAGGATAAGCACTGGACAGCTAATCAAAAAGCTTGACAGTTCAATCTCAACAATTGCTATGAACTGAAACTGACTCCATGGCACTTAACTAAACAATAGCATTTCATCTTTTTGGATGGCTGTTGTACATGGTATTATTTTCCTGATTTCCTTTACAAAGCTGTCTTTATTAGTGTAAAGGAATCTGACTGATCTTTTTGTTCTCTTTTTAAAGTTTCTATTGTGAATTGAGTGATAGTTTACTTGGGAGAACATTGGTTTTACACTCATCATTTCGTTGCTTGAATACAATCTCCTCCATGCATCATCACTCAACAGTATTTTTGCTCCTATTTCCTCTTTTTTTTGGGGGGTGGGAATGTACACAAAAACACTCAGGAATATATAATCATTTAAACAACCAAAGGGCACATTCTGCAAGCCTGCTATATAATCTTTTAAACAACCAAAGGGCACATTCTACAAGCCTGCCTCGTGGCCAGGTGCCCCCCAGCACCTGGCCACCAGCACACAGCTTTACTCTTTCCATGAGTTTTAGAGTCCTCAGCTGCTCTATCTCTCCATGTCCTCATCTCTGCCTCCATCTCTGGTGTCGCTGCTTCTCTGGATGTTGTTGTTATGTGCCGTGGAGTTGGTTCTGACTCATAGCGACCCTGTACAAGGTTTCCGAGGCTGGAAATCTTTACAGGAGCAGAAAGCCTCATCTTTGTCCCTTGGGACAACTGGTAGTTTCGAACTGCTGACCTTGCGGCTCGCATCCCGATTTGTAACCACTACACTACCAAAGCTCCTTACTCTCTGGTTAGGGCACCACATTTTGCTCATGCTCTTCTCCATTGATGGTTTTAGCATCCTCAGTTCCTAGATGGTAATTTTAACTACACCACTCCTTTTGTTAGAAAACGTCTTCCTTTACAGTTGTGACAGTTGCAATTAGTCGTGATAACAATTACTCACTACTGAATCACAAGAATCTCATCTTATCCCCATCTCTTTTCACTTGATTCGTCTAGACAAAATGGAAAATATTCAGTGGGGATTCTACCTAATCCCGCACACTCTAAAACCAAGCTCCCTCTTGAAAACTTGTGAGTCAGTAATTTAGTGCCTTTATAGCTCTCCTTCTCCCCATTTTCGGTAGCCAATCTGACTGATTTTTGTATGCTGGTCTTGTACCCTGTCACTTTACTGAATCTTTCAATGAGTTCCAATGATTTTTTTGTTGAGTCTTTGTGATTTCCTATTAATAGTATCATATCATCTACAAATGGAGACAGTTTTACTTCTTTTTTGCCCATTTGGATGCCTTTAATTTCCCTTTCTTGCTTTATAGATCAGGCCAACACAATAGTTAATAGGAGTGGTGATAAAGGTCATCATTATCAAGTTCCTGTTTGAAAGCATAATAGTTTCAGTTTCTCGTCACTGAGAGTGATGTGGGCTATTTGTTTTGTATATATAACCTTAATTATGTTGAGGAATTTCCTTTCTATGCATATTTTGTTGAGTGTTTTAGTCAAGAATAGGTGCTATATGATTATGTGTTTTTTTTTCCCCCTTGTTTAATTTATGTGGTGGATTATGTTGATTGTTTTTCTAATATTGAATCATCCCTGAATACCTCTATGAATCTCACTTCATCATGATGCTTTGTTTTTCTGATATGTTGTTGGATTCAATTGGCTATAATTTATTTTGAATTTTTACATTATGTTCATGAGGAGTATTTGTCTATAATTTTAATTTTTGGTGATGCCTTTGTCTGGTTTTGGTATTAGGGTTATACTTGTTTCATAAAATGAATTTGGGAGTTTTCCAGCTTTTATATATTCTGCAATAGTTTGAGTAGAATTGGTATCATCTCCTCTCTGAACATTTGTCAGAAATCATCAGTAAAGCCATCTGGGCTAGGATTTTTTTTTTAGTTGAGAGTGTTTTAATAACCTGATTAGCTTCTTGTTCTATTTTTTGTATAGTAAAGTTTCTATCTCAGTCTGTGTTTGTTTAGGTAGATCATGTGTTTATAGAGATTTGTCCATATCTTTTAGATTTTCAAATTTGTTGGAGGACAATTCTTCACAGTATTCTGATATTATCATTTCTATTTCTGTTGGTTCCAGTTGTGATGTCTCCCATATCATTTTTTATTCATGATATTTGCATCTTCTCCTTTTCTTTTGTTAGATTTACTAATGGTTTGTTGATTTGATTTCAAAGAACCAATTTCTTGTCTTGTTGATTCTTTCTGTTGTTTTTCTGTTTTTTGCTTCACTTATTTCTGCTCTAATCTTTGTTATTACTTTTCTTCTAGTGACTGTAGGCTTACTTTACTGCTCTGTTTTTAATTGTTGGAAATGTTGCATTAAGGTGTTGATTTTGGTTCTCCTTTCTTTTTAGATGTGTTCATTTATTGCTCAAAATTGCCTCCTAAGTTGCTTTTGCTGTGTCCCAAATGTTCTGATATATTGTAATTTCCATTCTCATTTTATTCAACATATTTTTAAAAAACTTTTTATTGTGAATTAAGTGAAGGTTAACAGACAAGATCATTAGTTTTACTTTCAATGTATTTTTAAATTTCATTTTCAGTATCTTCTAATACCCCATAGCTTTTAAACAGGGTGTTATTCAATTTCCATGTATTTGATTTTTTTCCCTTGATTTTCTTATTGCTGATTTCTAGTTTTATAGTGTTGTGATCTGAGAAGATGTTTTCTAGTATTTTGATATTTAAAAATTTATTTAGGTTTGCTTTGTGACCTAACATAAGGTCTATTCTGGAGAATGTTCCATTTGCACTGGAAAAATATATATTGTATTGCTATTGGGCTGAAAGTTTTGTATGTGTTGTTGTCGTTGTTGTGTGCCGTGGAGTCAGTTCCGACTCATAGTAACCCTCTACAGCGTTTCCGAGGCTGTAAATCTTCATGGGAGCAGAAAGCATCATCTTTCTCCCACGGAGCAGCTGGTAGATTCTAACTGCTGACCTTAAGGTTCGCAGCCTGATACGTAACCACTACGCTATCAGAGCTCCTTTTTTGTGTATAGGAGATCAAATTGGTTGATTGTGTTGCTTAGTTCTTCTGTATCTTTGTTGAGTTTCTTTCTAGTTGTTCTATTCTTCATCAAAAGTGGTGTGTTACAAGCTCCTATTATTATGTTGTAGAGTTGTCTACTTCTTTCTTTAGTTCTATTACAGTTTGATTTATGTATTTTGAGACTCTTCCATTGGTTATGTCCTCTTGTTCAATTGACCCTTTAGTCATGAACTAATGTTCTTCTTCATCTCTTATAATGGTTTTTGCTTTAAGATCTATTTTATCAGAGTTTAATATCGCCACTCCTGCTTATTTTTGATTGCCATTAGCTTGATATATTTTTGCCAAGCTTTTAATTTTAGCCTGTTTTGTCTTTGTAAGGTGTTATCTCTTAATGACAGCATACTGAAGAATCCTGTTTTCTTATCCATCCTACTACTCTCTGTCTCTTGATTGGTACATTTAATACATTTAGATTCAGTGTGAAGGGATTGCTGTCCTTTAATGTGTTTTTTATGGACTGCTGCTTTGTAATTTTTTTGTGCTGAGTTTATTTTGTTTGTGGTTTTTCTTTTAACTTTATTCATTTCTCTTGTGTTAATCTTTAATTTTCATTTTTGCTTTGATATGAAAATATATTAATTTTCTTTGCGGTTACCCTCTTATTAAATTACTTCCCCATTTAAACAGTCTGTTTTATCTTTAAATCTATTTGACTTCTTTGCCATTTGGAAGTTTTATGTTGTCTACATTATATTCTTTTTTTGCGTTGTAGTTGACTTCATGATAAATTGATATCTCTGGTTCCTTGTTTTCAGGCTTGGAGGCTTGTTTTACTTTAAATACTTCTAGTTCTGGGTGTTGTTGTTATCTATGTTAATCTCAGGTTGTTGTCTGACGTTGTTGGCTCTCAGTCCAAAGAATACCCTTTAGTATTCTTTTTGTAAAGTTGGTCTGGATTCTTTGATTTCCTGTTTATCTGAAAATGTCCTACTTTCACCATTGCATTTGAGGGACAGTTTTGCTCATTATATGATTCTTGTTGGCAAATTTTTTCTTTGAGTGCTTTGTAAACGTCATCCCATTGCCTTCTTGCTTACATGGTTTCTGCTGAAAAATCAGAGTTTAGTCTTATTGGTTCTCCTTTTTTTGTAATTTTTTTACATACTGTTCTCTGTTTACTATTCATGCATCTCAGTTTGGGGTGGGTGTTGTTGGTGTTGTCTGTTGTCTATGTTGATCTGGTGGTATAGGAACTGGTATTGGTTCACGCTCAGTAGGTGGAGTTGCATAGGCTACTGTTATGACTGGGCTGTATGGGCACAGTTGCTTTCCCATCACCAGTCATCCATGTGAATCTGCACTGCCAGGCTTTCATCTGTCTGTCTTCAAATCTGCTTGCAAATATTCAAGTTGACTGCACCGCATCTGGCTGGCCTTCTGTTCCCTAGTCAGTCTCCTTTGTTTGAAGCCCCTACTCAGCTTCTCTTCCCAGTAAGTATTAAAACCACATCCTTAACCTTTCCTTGGAAACTTAGGGTATTAGTATTCTCATAGGTTCTTGTTTGTTGTAGAGGGACTGTGTAGCATGTCTGTCTAGTGTGTCATCTTTCAGGACTAGAACTCAAACTGTGCTGATAGATATGTAAAATGCTATTGTCACTTTGGAAAATTTAGCAATTTCTTAAAAAGTTATACATAGATATACTGTATAAACCAGCCATTTCACTCTGAGGCAATAATCCATATGCTTTGAATATGATTTGAATGGCAGTCTTTTAAGAATATCTCCAAACTGTAAAAAAAAGCCATATGTCCATCAATAAGTGAATTGTTAAGCAAATTGTGGTATATTCATATAATGGAGTACTGCTCAGCAGTAAAATGGATGAAACTATTGATACATACAACACGGCTATATTGCAAAATTATTGTGCTGAGCAAAAGAACTCGTACATAGTATATACTGTCTGAGCCCATTTTTATAAAACTTTGAGAATGCACACTAATCTATATGGACAGAAGCAGATCAGTGGTTGCCTGGGGTAAGAGTGGGTAGGAGAGGGGCAGGAGGAACTTTGGGGAGCCATATTCATGTATTTCATAATTTTGAATATGGTAACAGTTTGAGAAGCCTATACATAAGCCAAAACTCATTACATTGTATGCTTACTGTGTTTATTATATGTCAATTATACCTCAATAAAGCTGTTTAAAAAAAAAAGGAAAAAGTGTAAAAAGATATGAGGAGCAAGTAGTATATGGAGTTGGTTTAGCTTGTGTTGATTTAAAAAACAAACAAACAAACAAAAAACCCCAAAAACAACAATGCTAGAATTCAATTGAACTAACAGATATTTGACTATTTTCAACCAGGTTCAGGTACATAAAAGCATTGATGTGGTTGAAGGTGTTTATGTTTTCCTCACATTATCAAGTGGGAAACTCTTACCTACAGTAAGAATGTTTGAGAATAAAATGTTGGAAGACCAAGATTTCACATCTGACTCCTTTTATATCCTGGAATTAGCTTGTTTATGTGACTGGTTTAATTTTTCCAATTGTAAAATGGCCAAAATAATGATAAACTAAGAGGTGGAAAAGACAGACAGAATATCTAGTAAAAGTGTTAACAAAGTGTTTCAGAAAAGTAGGATTGTTACTATCCAAGTATATTCCCGTTTGCCTTTTTCTTTACCACTCCCAGGAAATCTTTTTCGCCATTCAGCTTCAGTTGGCATCTCTCCTACTTGAAGGAAAATGTGTTGAGTAGGCAGATTTCATTGACTTCTGAAGCCTTTGATGACTTGAAACTGACACAACTCTTAGCTCCTTTTTCACCCAGAACCTAAAGCTCAGGGATTTGCCAGTTTAGAGTTGCCTTTTAGGCTATTGTGGGGTTTCTCCAAGTTTGGTCTTGCAGGGGCAGTGAATTGATTGAAGACTAAGTTTGCCTGTGTTTATATATGAACTGAAGATTTGAGTAAAACTTAGATACTGTAGGAGGGTTGTTGTTGTTGTTGTAAGTTCCAACTCATAGTTACCCTGTATACAGTTTCCAAGGAGCAACTGGTGGGTTTGAACCATGGACATTTTCATTAGCAGTCAAATGCTTATCCTACAGTGCCACAGGAGGACTCCAGTAAGAAGGTTGGGGTGAGCTGAAACACACATCTTGACAAATGGGGCTGCTAAAGATTCCCTAGAGATATTTCCTACTCAGGACAAGTCATTTTAGATGTTTCTGATTTTTGTTTAAATTTAAAACAGTTAAATATATGTTTGTGAATTTCACCTTAATAAACAAATAAACATACAAGGATTTGGAAGCTGGGATGGGTACATGGTATTTCTTACATTATTTTCTATACTTTTCTGTACATGCCTCATATAATTCACTATAAAAAAAGTAGAAGAGGGAAATTCAGGAATGCTAGTAATGACAACAAAATGGCCACCAGTCATCTGTCAGTTTGCCGTACTGTGGTGGCTTGTGAGGTGATGTAATTCTGAAAGCTATGCATGCCACTGGTATTTTAAATACCAGTCAGGGTCACCCATGGTGAACAGGTTTCAGATGAGCTTCCAGACAAAGACAGACTAGGAAGAAAGAGTGATGAACTAGCAGAGAAACACTGTCAGATATAGTGCCCGAAAATGAGCCCCTCAGGTTGGAAGGCACTCAAAATGCAACTGGGGAAGAGCTGCCTCCTCAAAGTAGAGTTGACTGTGATGACATGAGTGGAGTAAAGCCCACGGGAGAAAAACCTGCGGGACCTTCATATACTGGTGGGGCACAACTCAAAATGAAGAGAAACAGCTGTAAATATCCACTGAAAATCGAAACATGGAATGTGTATAAAGTAAGAATCTGTGAAAATTGGAAGTTGTCAAAATGAAATGGAACACATAAACATCGATATCTTAGGCATTGGTGAGCTGAAATGGACTGGTATTGGCCATTTTGAATCTGACAACTACATGGTTTACTATACCAAGAATGACAAATTGAAGCGAAATGGTGTTGCATTCATCGTCAAAAAGAACATAACCAGATCAGTCATGAGGTACAACACTGTTTGTGATAGGATAATATCCATGCACCTACAGGGTAACCCAGTTAATACCACTATTATTCAAATGAACACACCAACCACTAAAGCCAGTGAGGATGAAATGGAAGAATTCTACCAAATTCTTCAATCTGAAATTGATCAAACATGCAATAAAGATGTATTAATCATTACTGGTGATTGGAATGCAAAGGTTGAGAGCAAAGAGGAAGGATTAGTGGTTGGTAAATATGGTGCTGGAGAATGCATGATAGAATTCTGCAAAACCAATGATTTTTTCATTTCAAATACCTTCTTTAGACAGCATAAGAGAAGACTATACACATGGATCTCATCAGATGGAATGCATAGAAATTGAATTGACTACATTTTTGGAAAGAAATGATGGAAAAG
>NW_006408616.1:2064010-2066319 GCF_000296735.1 Chrysochloris asiatica
TAGAAGAATGGATGCTTTTGAGTTATGGTGTTGGAGGAGAATACTGAAAGTGCCATGGGCTGCTAAAGGAACCAATAGATTCGTTTTGGAAGAAGTGCCACCAGAGTGCTCCTTGGAGGCCAAGGCAACCAGCTCCCATGTTCTGGAAAATTTTAATTGGTTCTCAAGAGCCAATGTAGCTGGCTCCAGCACACACCTGGCTCCCAACAACAGATGGACCAGACTCAGCCATGAAGTAACAGGTATCTTCACTACCTCTCCAAGGGACTCTATCACAATATTTGCTAATTTAGTTCTCACAATCAGTGTCTTGCCATCACTATCTTGCATATAATGAAAGTTTGTCAACATATCAAGAGGTACTTAGTGACTTACTCCAGTTCACTAGGAAAGAATGGAGAAATGTTTCACTAAGTCCATGACTGAGATCATGCAAACTCTCAGAGACAGAGACTGATGCATCTAAAACTGAAGAATGGACTGGCTTTTTCCTCCTCATATTTTTGATTGGTCATCAGTATAACCTTTCCAGTTTGGGTCACATCTACAAGGATTTCTTTAAAAAGATTGATAAAAAAGGATGAAAGTTCCTTTTAAGGCAGTGGATTTTTAAATTTCTGGATGGACTGAGATAGTCTTCATAGTGCTGGAATGTTCTCAAACACAGCAGTACTCCCTGAGGTTAGATGGATACCATCTCCTGGGGAACATTTTGGGAATTTGCTGGGAATATTTTTTGATCGTCACAATGATGTAAGTGTTACAATGACTTTGGAGTCTCCAGCACGTACAGGAAGACCAGGCAGCTAAACATTTTGTACTGAGCAGAACATTCTTGCACAAAAGACTGTCTTGTGTTTGGTACAACTCCACATATGCTCACCAAACATTCATGTAGGTGAAAAAGTTGTTTATAAATTTCTAAGCCTAGAATGTAATTCCATTTTACCTATGAACATAAAATAAACTTGTATACTATTTAAAAATCTACCAAATTGTCTAAGAATGCAATTATTATACTTGGTTGTTAAAGGAAGATTATATTACATTTTGTTCAAAACATTATCACTCATCATATAACGTTATTGAGGATTACTCCCAATTTGGGAAAGCACATAATGATGTGCCAATGCTTTGTCTGACCTAGTGTTGATAGTTGTTATATATTCAAGCCTATTTTAGTACATAGACACAGAGTTATTTACCCTTTATTTCAAATTATGAAATTTAAAGAAAATTTCTCTTAAATCTAAACATTTATTTTAATTTAGTGCAAACATTACTACTTCATTATGTCTTCTGGGTGTAATTGTTTTTGAGAATTTTCATATGAAAATCATATCATTTTATTATGTTTGAATTATCTACTATACACTCAATCACCTAAGCCAGAAAACTAAGAATTATTCTCAACTTCTCTACATGTTTCCATGGAGTTGATTCTGTCTCATAGTGTCCCTTTGTATAACTTAGTAGAACTGTGATCCATAACGTTTTATTTTTTAAATTATTTTATTTTGTTCTTGTTGAGAATATACACAGCAAAACATACATCAATTTGACAATATGTACACATTCAATTCAATGACATTGATTTCATTCTTCAAGTTGCACAACTATTCTCATCCTCCTTTTAAAAGTTGTTCCTCCCCTATCATCATAGACTCCTGCCTCCTAGATGTCCTGTCTCATCTGTCAAGTTGCTAGTATCAATTTAATATACTCATACATAGTTCTTAAAAGAGTATACAATTCAAGGCAGATTTTAAACTAACTATTGCTTGGTTTTAAGAAGACTTCGGGGATATTTTTGTTTTACATAGAATTTTCAATAGCTGATTAAAAAAAAAAAGTAGGTTGCTAGGCCTTTCTTATTGCTAGGCTCCCTTTGAGTTGACTGTAACCACTAGGCCTTCAGTTAGCAACTGAATACACTGTCTACAGCACTCAGGGACTTCTTCTAACTCCTTATAGTCATTCATTACATCCAATTAACTCCACTTTATAGTTGTCTCCTTTTGCCATTTACACCAGAAATGCTTTAGTTTAGGCTTACACCATCTCTTGCCTAGAATATTCCAAAGTCTACCAATTATTTTCTCTCTTTCCTGTGTTTTCTTATTTCAACTCATTCTTTACACAAATGCAAAAGAGATCTTTTAAATACACAAATCTGAGAATACTACTTTTTTGCTGATGATTTCATTGGGAAAGGTGAGCGACAGAGTTGTGTTCTTTCACCATACTTGTTCAATTTGTATGCTGAGCAAATAATACGAGAAGCTGGGTTTTATGAAGAAAAACGTGGC
>NW_006408616.1:2068154-2077524 GCF_000296735.1 Chrysochloris asiatica
GCTGTGCTCTTTGATCTTCATCAGTAAATGTTTTAAGTCCTCTTCACTTTCAGCAAGCAAGGTTGTATCATCTGCATATCTCAGGTTATTAATGAGTCTTCCTCCAATCCTGATACTGTGTTTTTCTTCATATAACCTAGCTTCTCAGATTATTTGCTCAATATACAGGTTGAATTAGTATGGTGAAAGAATACAACCTAGTCGCACACTTTTTTTAAATTTTAAAACATTCAGCGTTCCCATGTTCTATTAGAACACCTGCTTCTTGGTCCAGGAACAGATTCCTCATGAGCACAATTAAATGTTCCAGAATATTCATACTTCACAATGTTGTCCATAGTTTGTCATGATCCACATAATCGAAAGCCTTTGCATAGTCAACAAAGCACAGGTAAACATCTTTCTGATATTCTCTGCTTTCAGCCAAGATCCATCGGACATCAGCAATAATAACTCTCATTCCACATCGTCTTCTGAATCCAGCTTGAACTTATGGAAGTTCTCTGTCAATGTATGATTGTAGCTGTTTCTGTATTGCCTTTAGCAAAACTTTACTTGCATGGGGTATCAATGAGATTGAGTTCCTCATTCCATTGGGTCACCTCTCTTTGGAATGGGCACAAATACGAATCTCCTCCAATCAGTCAGCCAGATAGTTGTCTTCCAAATATCTTGGCAAAGATGACTGAGTGCCTCCTGTGCCACCTCAGTTTCTTGAAAGATTTCAATTTTTATTCCATCAATTTCTGGTGCCTTCTTCTTTGCCAATTCCCTCAATGCACCTTGGACTTCCTCCTTCAGGATCATTGGCTCTTGATCATATGCTACCTCTTGAAACTGCCAAACACTAACTATTTCCCTTTGGCACAGTGACTCTTTGTATTTCTTCCATCTTCTCTTGATGCTTTCTGCATCATTCAATAATTTGCCTAGAAAATCTTTCAATAACGAAAGTTGAGGCTTGAATTTTTTCTTCAGTTCCCCCAGCTAGAGAAATGCTGAGTGTGTTCTTCCTTTTTGTTTTTCTGATTCCAGATCTTTGCATATTTTGTTGTCATATTTGACTTTATCTTCTCAAGCTGATCTTTGAAATTTTCTGTTCAGCTCTTGAACCTCCTCATTTCTTCCATTTGCTTTAGCATCTCTACACTGGAGAGCAAATTTCATTGTCTCTTCTGACATCCATTTTGACCTTTTCCTTCTTTCTTGTCTTCTCAATGACTTTTTGATTTTTTTCATGTATGATGTTCTTGATGTCATCCCACAACTCTTCTGGTCTTCGGTCTTTAGTGTTTAATGTATTAAATCTGTTCTTCAGATGATCTCTAAATTCAGATGGGATATAGTCAAGGTCATATTTTGGCTCTCGTGGACTTGTTTTCATTTTCTTCAGCTTCAATGTGAATTTGTAAGTGATCCTAATACCCATCTTTATTAAGATGTTTAGTATATTCCATTAGAACTGTCCTATTACCACTAAGGATAGTTATGGTGTGGCTCTGTACGATAAGCTTTAAACTGCTAAGTGAAAGGTGAGTAGTTCAAACCCACCAGTGGCTCCTTGAAAACCCTAAGCAGAGTCGCTAAGGGTTGTTACCAATTCAAGGGCACTGAACAACAACAACATTATCACCAGGTACCACTCCAGTGCTCTCCCACTTACATATTTGAGAATATTGACTGGAAAGTTAGAAAGTCACTATGATACTTATCCTTGAAGGAAAAGTTCTTCTTTCCCAGTTTCTGCTTTGCCAAGATGCCAAAGCCAAAAAGAAGGGCTCCAAAATGGCTTGATCAGTAAGCCCATCCTGTTTCTGGGCTATAGCAAAATGTGGTGAGAAAGCCTTGTAAGAAGACAGTAATACATTTGTCAGGAATTTATATACCAGACACTAAACATATGCATACATTCAAAAGGTTTGTGGTAAAGTGGAATTAAAAGACAATGGAATTTTTCCATGAGTTTTTTTGAAACCCCCTTGTCTTTGTAACCCATAAAGAACCTCGTGAGATGGGCCTTATGTTTTCTTTTTTTAAGAGATGAGGGATATGATGTTTTGAGAAGCTAAGTTACTCTTCGTCACAAACCTAGATATTCCTCCAGTACTCTGTCCTACAGTTGTCTGATGTGAAGTACATTTACTTCCATTATGCTAACCATAATGAAGTAGAAAGTAGAAAGGGTAGAAGGAAAAGACTTGGTTGACATCTAATAATAAGTCAATTATATAAAAGTGGTAAAAATAAAAATGAGACTTAACGGACATTCAAGAATGACTATTCTTTATAGTTTTTAAAGCCATTCTATAAAGTAGGTGTGGTAGTATTTCTGTTCCTAATGATCGAAGGGATGCAATTTTAAATAATGTGCTCCTAATGTTGTTATTTGAACTTTCTTTAAAAACACTTGATTTGTTTCTGATACATTATAAAAACATTTAATTTCTCTACTATTTCCAGAAAACAGAGAACATTTATGTTTTTTAACTGAATCATATTATTTGACTGTTTCCCATAGATTTCAAAGCACATTCATGAATATTTGCTAATTTCATGTCCACAATCACACTGTGATGGCTACCAGTATCTTTTCTTACAAATAATGAAATACAGGGGCAAATCAGACATGCTCAGTAACTCCCTTCAGGTCACATAGCTGTCTGAAAGTGAGTTGCAACTTAATCTTATGTCTTCCTTCTTCTAGCCATAGTCTTTTTAACTCCCAGCAATTGAATGGGTGGGACTATGCAAATGAAGCATTAATGATCCACCAAGGGGATAGGCTAGATTGCTAATAATGTGGATAAGATCTATAGAACCCATATGGGGGTGGGGCCATGGAAATATAGTGTCTGGAACCCTAAAAAGGGGATTAGTCAGTTTTACCATCCTTCTAGGCTTAAAATGAGCCATCCCAGAGGTGGAAAGGGGAACTGTACAACCACCAAGAAAGAAAAGCCAGGATTGGAGTGTGTCTTTTGGATTCATGCACTGAGACCTTCCTAGAGATAGAAGACAAAGATATAGCTGTAACATCAGAGATGGCCAAAGATGGCGAGAAGCAGCAACAGAACAACAGTGGCAGTAAAGGCAGCAGAACCAGGAGACCAGAACCAGGACACCACCCTGGACCACAGGATGATGAAACTGGGAGCTTTCAGGCAGTAAGCTGGCTGGTGTAGTGGGGTGCAGCTAGGCACTTATTGAGAAAGCTAAAGAACTGTGTAACACTTGTCTGAGCAGAGCAGAGTAGATAGAGGCTGAGGAGTTGAGGGGCTGCTGAAAGGCAGAGGGTTAATAGAAAAGCTTGCCTTTAGGCATGGCTGAGAAGAAGCTTGTTCTTACCAAATTACTATATCTTGAGTTAATACTGGATTGTAACCAGTTCTGTGTAGTCATTGAAATGAATTATTGAATCCAGAAGAGGAATAGAGAGTACTGTAGGAGGGACAGTTGGTGTCAGAATTAATAAAAAGTTCGGCGGGTGGAGCACCTCTGACTTTCACCTTATAGGAATTAGCCTTGGGCTGCTGATCTTGAGTTTCCTTCTCCCTTGTGAATTTAGAGATGGTCAGACACCTCAGCCATGCCATTTTTATACTTCTTAAAACCTTCTCTGTGATGTCTCACCATCAACATCTCTCTTTTATTTTTGGAAGAAATGTGTTCCATCTAGCTATTTATTAAAAGCTGTAAAGTGAGGGGCATACAAGTTATTTCTGAGATTCTACATCTAAAATGATTCTTAATATAAATTACAGTTTCATTACATCATTGCCATAGCTAAGAGCTATGAGGTTTTCTTATGTTTTCATATTTTGAATTATTAAATGAACAAAAGCATGCACAATGTAAATTTCTGAAATTTAATTAAATGATACCTATAAAGCACTATTGTGAACTATATGGGTAATGATTAAAGGGTTTAGTACATATAGAGTAATTTTCCCTAGTGCTTAAAAGGTCACCACAAAGAAAAAAGTGACAAATATGCTGTTTTAAGCTCTTTTTTTTTTGCCACTTTAAAAATGTCACAGTGAGTGAAAGGAAAAAGCTGCCCGATAGCAGATGAATGGGTATTGACAGCTGCGCCAGTGTTAAATGCTGCATGGCAGAAAAACCTAGTGAAAAAAAAAAAAAAAAAAAAAAAACACAACCCAAACTGTATTCACGTTTCCATATTGCTTTTTATTAAATTTAAGTAAAGAGACTTTAACTTTGGTTTATATCTGAATTTGATAATGAAAGCAATTTGTTAGGCAAATCCCTGTACTGCAGAAATGATAGGTATATAATATAGGCTATTTTAATCATGCACTCAATGTAAAATTATCCTGACAACACATGTGATATTTTGTGGTGTCCATATGGTATTGCATATGCAGCTATATAATATACAACTGGTATCTGGATAACATATGATATAGATATAAAGCACACGCTACAGGCTTAGAAGTCTGTGGTTACACACACACACACACACACACACGCACAACAGTGATGTGATCTTCATGATTTCTCTATGCTGAATATAAATGTAACCCTTGTATAGTTGTATTCTGAAGTGCTCAAGTTACTTTCTGGGGGCGTGCTAGATTTATTTTGGTTTGAATAACTCTTTCCCCAGAAGTCTGGAAAATTCATCATGTTGGATAGCCAGGTTGATGACTGTCCTACAGAGAGTACTGTCTGTAGTCACTCAATGTAGTGGATTCTTGTCATGCTGGAACCACATGGTCTCTACCTGCTACCCCTCTGTTCAGACAGGTTGCTGCCTGAGACATTCTGCTCTTCAGCATTCTTTACCATGGAGTCTTCAGGCAGAGCAAGTCGTACTGATGTTTTCCCCAAGTAACCAGCATTCCCCAAAATGTTCATCTTCCACTCTTACTCTCAAGTCCCTTGAGATTTTTGTCTCCCTCATCAGACTGAAGCAGAAACATAAAACCTTACGTTTCTTTCATCTTGTATCCCCAGAGACTCTGTTGTTATTGTTAAGTGCCGTCAAGTTGGTTCCGACCGTGTATAAAATTTCTATGGAGCGGCTGGTGAGTTTAAACCTCCACCTTGTGGTTCAAACGAACTTTCCGTCCAGTGCTTTATCCCACAGTGCCACAGCAGGACTCCCCTAGAGACTTTGTTGTTGTTAAGTGCGTCCAAGTCGGTTCCGGCTCCAGCAAAGATCTGTTTTAGTAGAATGCTAGAAATTTAAAAAATAATCTTAGAAGAATTTGTTGTTGTTGTTAAATGCCGCCGACTCGGCTCCAACTCATAGCAACCCTGTATGGGGTTTTGGAGGCTGTACATTTTTGTGGGAGCAGAAAGCCTCATATTTCTCCCTCAGAGCAGCTGGTGGGCTTGAACCTTCAACCTTATGGTTCAGTCTTGGTTTCAAATTAGCAAATGCAAGGTACTCAATAACTGATTGACTGACTAACTAACCACCAATGAATATAGGGGTGCCTCTGCCTAAGAGGGATACTTGTTTTGGAGTGCTTCGTTCTGGGTGGTAATTGTTATACTTTTGCTGCTGGGAATCATAAATAAAAGAAGTCTTAAGTTTTTCAGAATTTTCTCATCTTTAGGATCCTACTTCTGAAGTAACTCATTCCAACTATGGCTGCCGTAGTTTAACCTGGTGACACTAAGTCTGGAATTATATCAAAGATGATTTTTCTTCCTATATTTGGGGCTTCTGATTATGAAAATTAAGACAAGGAGTTTACGAACCAGAAAACATCACCTTGGGTTACATAGGTGTAATTCATAAGGAAATAGTGCTAATGGAAAATTATAGGACTCTGGAGTTTTATTTTTATTTTTTTTTTAACTTTGCAAACATCTTTAGAGATAGTAGACAAAATAGCAAAAAAATATATTAACAAAATTACTTTGCTGTATAATTATTCTAACAGTGTATATAAATTTTGGAAATGAATGCTGTCATTTTTCAAATTTAAAAATATATCTTGTGATGGATGAATAATAATCACACCTGGAACAAGTTTTACATATAAAAATTAAATTGCATGAAATTATATTCAAACGTGCTAATGAGTGTCAGTATTGCTTGAAAAGAGAAAGGATGATTTTTAGACCTTCAATATGTGCATATGTGTTAACTAGATGTATTTATTTTTCACAGCCAACTATGATGTACTTTAAATTCTTAGGGATGGCATTAATGCTTTCTGAGCTATGGTCATTTTTATCATTTTCCACTATAACGACAACTTTAACTCTTATTAGCAAGAAATCTTTCCCTAGAATTTGTAGGAATTGTGATCATATGAAAACAGCATACATTAGCTGAAACTCAATTTATCTACATGATGCCAAACCGCAGCTTCAGAGGATTTTTTTTTTTTATCCCACAGAATGGACTGATTTTTCAAACAAAATCCAACAGATGTCCCATTATTTAGATCTCTTTTGACGCAACACAATGGTAAATTGATAAGGACATGAAAAGTCCATGGTTTATTGTCCCAAATTATACTGCAGATTTGTGGGACAAGATTATGTTATCTGCCTGGCTACTTTTGCCACTCCTGTAAAGAATATCTCTGATAGAAAAAGTAATGACTATATTTATGAATTAGCTAAAATAATAGAATTGGTTGATGTTTTCCAACTTCCATTCCTGAATCAGTAAAGCTAATGTTTACTTCCAAGGGGCAGTAACAGTAAGACTGCTATTTTGTCTTCCAGCAGGACTCGAAACTCAGCAACTTTGCCCCTCACATTTCACTTTTATCACTTCTAGGGTGGTCTATGGAGTCCTGGTGTAGCGCTGTGGGCTAAGGCATGAGACTGCAAAGTCATTTGAACTGTAAGGTTGGTGGTTGAAGCGCTCCAGGTGCTCCCTGGAAACCGTATACAGGGTTGCTATGGATTAGAATTGACTCAATGACACTTAACAACAACAACAACAACAGGGTGTTCTATAAAGAAATGAGATCGTTCGAAAGAAATATCTGACAATGTTCTCTTTAGTTAATTCTGCAAATGGAATGCTCAAAGGCACATTTTCTGCTAAAACAGATAGAAATATTTACATTTACATTGTTGAGTATATGATGGGAGAAAGAGGTATGAAGGCTTCGGTTTAACTGAGTTGGGTAACAGAGTTTACTCCTGAAAGGGACCTGGATTTGGAGCGGCACATTAGAAGTTCTTGGTGTTTGTCCTCTGGGAATATGCCACTTAATCTGGGGCAGGTGAACTATAATTCTGTCTATTAGAGTTTGGTTTGAATACCACGATCAATACTTCTCTTTTTGATAAAATTACCAAGGGACTGTTAATGATCCCAGGAAGACTGACTCAGAGCCTGACTTATAGAGCATTTATTACTTATGAAAGCTCCAGCTACATAAAACCAATAATTGTGCCATCTTTTATTTAATTGACTTTGCTTGCCAATCATAATGGTCATTTGGATTGACTATCCGGTCAATAGATTTTATCTTTAATATGTTTGAATATATCAAATTGACCTTTTCCACTCTGTTGTCTTTAAACACATGGACACAGTGGCATCAGAATGAATTCCGCTTGTTTAGTTGGATGTTCCAGGTGGCTTAAGTTACTTATGTGAGTAAGTTGAGTACTTTGGGGAGTAACATGAGCTTTTAAGTAATCAGAAAACTATATGGCTTACAGGGACAATACTTAAGATCAGAGAATTGCTGAAGTACTGAGAATAATTTAGGTCTGAGGAAAATTTAGTGTATCAGATAGTAACATATTAAACAGTACTCTGGAGGTTTGAAGATTTAATGTAATTTCTGAAGCTATTTCTGTTACTCCCAGAGAGTAGCTTAGTATGCATGGAAGACAGATCAATGGGCCATCATAATCTTTTACAGTATCTTGGTTCACCTTTGAAATCTATTTCAGCTTCCTTTGTCTCTAATTTTAAATTTATAAAATGTGAGTTTCTTGGTAAAACTTTAAAAAACACATCACCTCCTTTTGTAATCATTTCCCATTCTCAGTATAATTTCAGAATTTATGAAATAGCTTTCAGAATTCACTATAAATAAAACATTTTCTATTCTCATTATTTTCCAAGAAGAAATGTCCACTGATTTTTAGTCATGTCAACTATCTCTGAAATTTTATTCAGTTTAAAAATAATGATAAAGTGCCTTTTAAAAAAGATATAAAAGATATATAAATTACATGAGATTTTTAAGTTTGGTTTATAACCCATCCATATTTTTATAGTATGTATATTTCATAGATATGTTATATATGGATGTTGTCATTGTTGTTGTTTTGTTGAGTTGGCTCTGACCCAGAGTGACCCTGTATAGGGTTTCTGAGGAGTTGTTGGTGGGTTTAAACCACCAGAAAATTAGCTGGCATTCTTTAAAGAATGATGAAAATCTCATTTAGGTCTGGGCTTCAAAATCCGTGCTAATTTATAAAAACATTTATTTTTCAAGCATTAGTGTAAGTCAGTCCTTCAGACTGTCACATCTTCCTAAAGGGATTTCTTGTAGTCTTTAGACTACTCCATCTGCTCTTCTAAAAGGAGAACATCAAACCAGTTTGTTAGACATGACACAATTAGATCTCAGATGCTCAGTTGCCTGACCATTTGTAAAAACATTTTCTGGAAATTAGGAATATATTAAAGAACTCTGACTTTCTTTATAGCTTTTATTTAACATTAACTTTGTATGGCTTTGGTTTAAATTTCTATTCAACTTCTTCCCTTGGGAGTATGAATAATTTTGTTCCAAGTTATTCCCCCCTATAACACTACTGCTGGTTATTAGTCAGTACCTATTTCTTCTCAACCTTCACTTCCTCTTCTATCTTCTTGTTGAATTATATACTTTAAAATTAATGCAACTAGCCCATAGTCAGGAGTCCTGGTATGATACTGTAGGGTAAACACTGGAGAGCTAACTCCAAGGTTGGAGTTTCAAATCCAACACTAACTTCTTGAAAACCCTTGTGACTATGTAGGATAAGCCCTGGACTGCTACCCACTCGGTCAATGGTTCTAGCTTACCAGCTGCTTTGCTCAAGAAAGATGAGGCTTTCTCTTCTGCAAAGATTTACAGCCTCAGAAACCCCATATAGGGTCGCTATGAGTCAGAACTGACTTGACAGCAACAATAGCAACAGCCCATTGGGAAGAGATGTGTTTTCTTTAACTTTTGAAAGTTGTGTGGGCCTGAATAAACCATGTGTGAACAGATGAGTGTATATATATGTTGTTGTTGTCGGCTCCAACTCATAGCGACCCTGTCTAAGGTATGCCAGGAGTGACTGGTGGGTTTGAAATGCCAACTTTGCAATCCAGTGCATTATCATATATGTGTATATATATATATAAATTTATATATATGTG
>NW_006408616.1:2077764-2079051 GCF_000296735.1 Chrysochloris asiatica
TATATATAGTTAGTTAGTATATAGTTAGACATGAATTAAGTGTGAATTAAGTGTCACCTCAGGAGGTTGGGAAGTAAGTCACCTTACTAGCTGCCACAGTGTCAATCCATCTTGTTAAGGTTGTCCTGTTTTTCTCTGACCCTCCACTTTTAGAAGAATGAAAAAAATCTTTCTCCAAGGATTGGTCCCTACTGATAATATGTCCAAATTACCAGAGATGAAATCTCACCAGACTTGCTTTTAAGGAACATTCTGGCTATACTTCTCTAACAGAGGTACATTTATTCTCTAGCACTCCATGTTATTTTTAATATTCTTCTCCAACACCATAATTCAACTGCATAGATTCTTTTACAGTCTTTCTTCTTCAATTTCCACTTTCACATGTATAAGAGGCTATTGAAGATACCATGACTTGGGCAGGCAACCTAAGTCCTCAAACTGACAATTTTGCTCTTTGAAATTTTACAGAGGCCTTTTGCAACAGATTTTTCTAATGCATTACAACATTTGATTTCTTGACTGCTGCGTCCATGAGGGTCTATTGTTGATCACAGCAAAATTAAATCTCTGACAACTTCAATCTTTTCTCCGTTTATCACGATGTTACTTATTGGTGAAGTTGTGAGGATTTTTGTTTTCTTTATATATATATAACAAGTTTTTTATCTTCAAAAACTTTAGTATTTTAAGTCTTCTTTGCATTCAGCAAGCAAAGTTGTATCATCTGCATATCACAGTTTGTTAATGAGTTTTCCTGCAATCCTGATGCCACATTCTTCTTCAAATAAACTTGTACTATTTGCTCAGCATACAGAATAAGTATGGTGAAAGGATACAACCTTGGAGCACACCTTTCCTGATTTTAAACAATTCACTTTCCTCTTGTTCTTTTCTAATAACTGCCTCTTGGACTATGTACAGGTTCCTCATGATCACAGTTGAGTATTCTGAAATACCCATTCTTCAAATTGCTACCCATAGTTTGTTATGATCCACACAGTCTAAACACTATGCATAGTCAACACAGCACAAGTAAGACATCTTTCTAGTATTCTCTGCTTTCTGTCAAGAGCCATGTGAAGTCACCAATAATATACTTAGTTCAACATCCTCTTCTGAATATGGTTTGAATTTCTGGCAATTCCCTGACAAAGTGCTGTTGCAACCATTTTCAAATTATCTCCACCAAATTTTTAACAGTTGTTGTTGTTGTCAGGTGCCATCGAGTCAGAACTGACTCATAGCGACCCCATGCACAGCAGAACGAAACAATGTCCGATCCTG
>NW_006408616.1:2079366-2081669 GCF_000296735.1 Chrysochloris asiatica
TATTGAAAATGCCATGGCTTGGGTCAGGCACACCTTAGTCCTCAAGCTGACATCTCTGCTCTTCAGTACTTTAAAAAGTTCCTGTGCAGCAGATTTGCCCAATTTAACAGTATGTGACACTAATAGTATTGTTCAATGATTTCCACACTCCATTGGGTCACCTTTCTTTGAAAAAGGGTGCAAATATGGATCTCTTCCAATCAGTTGATCCTGTAGTTGTCTTCCAAATTTCTTGGCATAAATGAGTGAGTGCCTCCAGTGCTGCATCAGTTTGTTGAAAGATTTCAATTTGCATTCTATCAATTCCTGGAGCCACATCAGGTACACATAGAATCGCTAACTACTGTAAGCTGAGGCTTAAATTTGTTCTTCAGTTCTTTCATCTTCAGAAATACCTCACACATTTTTTCTTTTGGTTTTCTAACTCCAGATCTGTGTACATTACATTATAATACTTAATATTTTGTCTTCTTTAGCTGCCTTTGAAATATTCTGTTCAGTTCTTTGTGATATTTTGGCTCTCATGGACTTATTTTAATCTCCTTTAGCTTTAGCCTGAACTTGCATATGAAGGCTGCCTCTTCCATTGTTTTGACTGATGATATTGAGCTTCTCCACAGTCTTTCCAGATGTATCCCATCTGGAAAAGCCCATGTGTATAGTTGCCTTTGGTAATGTAGTGGTTACGAATTGGGTTGTGAACCTTAAGGTCAGCAGTTCAAAACTACCAGCTGCTCCACAGGAGAAAGATGAGGCATTTTGCTACCGTAAAGACTTATAGCCTTGGAAACCCTGTGCAGGGTCACTATGAGTCGGAATCGACTCCACAGTACTTAACAACAACAACATAGTTGCCTTTATATTATTGAAAAATGGTATTTGCAATGAGTAAGTCATTAGTCTTACGAAATTCTTTCGTGAGAGCTTCAGAATTGTTTCTATCACCAAGGCCTATTTTCTAACTACTGATTCTTCCTCTTTGTCTTCCACTTTTGCTTTCCAATCACCAGTAATTATATCAATGCATCTTGATTGCATGTTTGATCATTATCAGACTGAAGTAGTTGGTAGAATTCTTCAATGTCATCACTGACGCTAGTGGTTGGTGCATAAATTGGAATAATAATGGTATTAACCAGTATTTCTTGTATGTGTATGTATATTATCCTATCACAGAGAGCATTGCACTTCAAGATAAATTTCTAAATGTTCTTTTTGACAACACCATTCTTCTGGATCTCTGGTAGTGTAGTGGTTACAAATCGGGCTGTGAACCGCAAGGTCAGCAGTTCGAAATTACCAGCTGTTCCATCGGAGACAAATGAGGATTTCTGCTCCCGTAAAGATTTACAGCCTCAGAAACCCTGTACAGGGTTGCTGAGTCAGACCGACTCCAGAGCACATAACAAACCAACCAAACATTCTTCTTCAATTTGACATTCCTGGCCTGTTGTTGTTGTTGTTAGGTGCCATCGAGTTGGTATTGACCCATAGCGACCTTATGCCCAGTAGAATGAAACACTGCCCAATCCTGGCCAACCTCACTACTGTTGACACACTTAAGTTCATTGATTCTGCTACTTGGCCAATCCATCTCGTTGGGGGTCTTCCTCTTTTTCTCTGACCCTCCACCTTACCAAATGTGATATCGTTCTCCAGAGACTGGTCCCTCCTGATAATATATCTGAAGTATGAAAGACAAAGTTTGGCCATCTGAAGTATGAAAGACGAAGTTTGGCTCCAAGGAGAACTCTGGCTGCACTCCTTCCAAAACAGATCTATTGGTTCTTTTGGCAGCCCATATTACTTTCAATATTCTCCTCCAACACCATAACTCAAAGGCATCAATTCTTCTACGGTCTTCCTTATTCACTGTCCAGCTTTCATATACATATGAAGTTATTGAAAATACCATGGCTTGGGTCAGGTGCACCTTAGTCCTCAAGCTGACATTTTTGCTCTTCAACAATTTAAAAAGGTCTTGTGCAACAGATTTGCCTAATGCAATATGTCATTTTATTTCTTGACTGCTGCTTCCATGAGTGTTGATAGTTGATCCAAGAAGAATGAAGTCTTTGACAACGTCAATCTTTTCTTCATTGATAAGAATGTTGTTTATTGGTGAGGACTTTTGTTTTCTTTACATTGAGATGTAATCCATACCAAAGGCTGTGTTCTTTGATCTTCATCAGTAAATGTTTTAAGCCCTCTTCACTTTCAGCAAGCAAGGTTGTATCATCTGCATATTGCAGGTTGTCAATGAGCCTTCCTTCCATTCCTGATGCCATATTGTTCTTCATATA
>NW_006408616.1:2085679-2088182 GCF_000296735.1 Chrysochloris asiatica
TTTCAGGCTATTGTCTATTTCTGATATTTTATTATTGATCACCTGGACATCTTTTTGTAGGTTTTGAATTGTTTCTAATGCTGTGTCGATCCTATTAGATTGTTCCTTAAGTGTTTTCCTGACTTCTTCCTTGTTTTCCTTGACCCCTTTTTGGAGTATTTGAATTTGTTTCCACATCATTCTTCTGAATTCTCAGGCAAATCCAGAACCCGCTCTTCCTCCTCTGTAATACCTTTGTCTGTCTCCAGCTCATTTGTATCTGCTGCTCTGTTCTGCTTTGGGATATGTTTCGATAATGTTAATTGTTTCTTTTTGGACATAATTATTCTTATTTTGTTATAATTATTATTGATACAATCAGGAGATAGGCCTCTTGTTGTCTGTATTATGTATTAGGTGTGGTTAGGTTTTGTCTACGTAGAGGCTGCAGGGGGAGAGCATGCACAGTGCATCAGGGTGTGGCTGGTGCGTGTGCAGTTCGTCGAGGGGGCGTGGCTGTTGTGCTCACTATGTGTGTGTGTGGGGCAGGTCCTGCTCTTGGAGTGTGGTGGGACCAGGTTTGCGTGAGCGGCACTCAGTGTGTTGGGGGTGCGGAGCTGGCTCTTGGAGTGTGGCAGGGACTGGGTTAGTGGCTCAGTGGTGGCAGGGGCGGTGGGGGTGCAAGGTTCAGCAAGGGAGTGTGTTGGGGAACACTTCAAGGGGGGAGTGCGTTGAGAAAGTGCCACTCGAATGGGCTGGGTGGGAGGCTGCTCAGGCGGGGGCGGGAGTGGGGGGCAGATGGAGTCCACGTCTGATGATGTCAGAGGGTCGCCTTGTTTCTCCTGCTTTCTGTGCCCTGGTTAAAACTGGTTTTCCTGCCTGCTTTCACCCTAGGACAGAGAACCCTTCTCCTCTTCCCCCTTTTTTCTGTCTCCTGGGCCTTTGCTTGAGATTCCGTGCTTTATGGGAAGTGCAACTCTCCATGTGGGCTGATTCCAGCCCCGCCCTCAAAGCTCTACAGGGGTGGGGCAGTTGCTGCCCGCAATGGTGGGCAAAAGTTCAAAATGCCAGAAATTCCTCTGTGGTGCATTTTTTTAAAAAAGTGAGTCCAGGAGTTTGATGGGCTGAACTTTATTGTGGTGGGAAGGTTCTGAGTCTGCTACAGGACGTCCTCCTTCATGAGGTCTCCCTCTTTTTCCCTGGGGCCCCCCCTTACCCATGTCATCTTGCCACAGTGGGGTACCAGAAGCTCCTCAAGAACAGATTTGATGTATTGAACACTAATAACGGAAGACCAGAAGACTTGTGGATGGCATCAGTAACATCATACATGAAGAAAGTTAAAAGGTCATTATAAAGACAAGAAAGAAAGAAAAGACCAAGTGATGTCAGAAGAGACTCTGAAACTTATTCTTGAATGTAGAGTAGCTAAAGCCAGTGGAAGAAATGATGAAGTAAATAGCAGAACAGAAATTTTCAAAGGACAGCTTGAGAAGACAAAGTAAAATACTATAATGAATTGTTCAAAGACTGGAGTTAGAAAGTAAAAAGGGAAGCATTTCTCAAGCTGAAAGAAATGAAGAACAAATTCAAACCTCAGTTTGCAATGTTGAAGAATTCTACGGGCAAAATATTCAATGATGGAGAAAGCATCAAAAGAAGATGCAAAGAATACACAGTCACTGTGCCAAAAAGCATGAGTTAACTTTCAAACATTTCAGGATGTAGCATATGATTAAGAACCGATGGTATTGAAGGAAGAAGTTCAAGCTGCACTGAAGACATTGGTGAAAACCAAGACTCCTGGAACTGATGGAATACCAATTGAAATGTTTCAATGAAGTGATGCAGCATTGGAAGCACTCACTAGTCTATGCTAAGAAATTTGGGCGGTAGTGGCTAGCCTATTGACTGGAAAGGATACATATCTGTGCAAATTTCAAAGAAAAATGACCCAACAAAAGGCAGACTTATTGAACAATATCATTAACATCACACAGAAGTAAAATTCTGCTGAAGATAATTAAAAAAAAAAATGGCTACAGCAATGTATTAACATTGAGTTGCTTGAAATTCAAGCCAGATTCAGAAGAGGATATTGTTGTTAAGTGCCTTCAAGTCGGTTTCAACCAAAAGCGACCCTGTATAGGGTTTCCAAGGACAAGCTACAGAGATTGAACTGCCGACTTTGCAGTTCAAATGACTTTACAGTCCAGCGCATTAACCCACAGCACCACACCAGAACTCCTTAGAAGATGATGTAGAATGAAGTATATTATTGCTCACATCATATGGATTTTGGCTGAAAGCAGAGAATACCAGAAAGATGTTTACATGTGTTTTATTGACAACACAAAGGCATTTGACTGTCTGAATCATAACAAACTATGGATATCATTGTGAAGAATCTTTAACAATGTTGTTGTTGTTGGTAGGTTCCATTGAGTCAGTATTGACTCATAGAGACCCTATGCACAGCAGAACGAAACACTGCCCTGTCCTGTGCCAACATCACAATTGTTGC
>NW_006408616.1:2089487-2096662 GCF_000296735.1 Chrysochloris asiatica
ATGTAAAGTGCATATCACTTTAACAATAGTTATATGCAAATGAAACATATGCTGAAAGTGAAGGGGACTTGAATCTCTTGTTCATGAAGATCAAACACTATAGCCTTCAGTATGGATTACAACTCTGTATACATAAAACAAAAATCCTCAAAACTGGGCCAATAAACATCATGATAAATTGAGAAAATATTGACGTTTTCAAAGATTTTATTTTACATGGATTCACCGTCAATGTTTATATAAGTAAGAGTCCATGAATTAAATGATGTGTTATATTGGGCAAATAGTCTGTAAAGGACCTCTTTAAAGTATTTAAGAATAAAGATGTCACTTTGAGGACTAAGGTACCTTTGACCCAAGACATGGTATTTTCAATCTTTTCAAATGCATGTGAAAGCTGTACAATAAGTAAAGAAGACAGGAAAAGTGATGCACTTGAATTATATTGTTGGCAAAGGACATAATTTTGGCTTGAACTGTCAGAAGAACAAGCAAATCTGTCTTGGAAGAAGTACAACCAGGATGCTCCTTAGAAGAGAGGATGGGGAAACTTTGTCTCACATATTTGGACCATGTTTTCAGCAGAGACTAATCCCTTCCAAAGGATGTCATGCTTGGTAAAGTGGAGTTTCATTGAAAAATATGAAAGTCCCTAACAAGATGGACTGACATGGTCACTGCAATAATGGATGGTGCAGGACTGGGCAGTGTTTTATTCTGTTGACATAAGGTTCTATGAGTCAGAACTGACTTCACAGTACCTAACAACAATGCCTGGTAGGCTATGTGGTACTGTGGTGCAGTGGGCTAATTATGCACTAGACTGAAAGGTCTGAACCCAAAGATCAGTGCTTTAAATTCACAAGCTGCTCTTGGAAACCTTATACAGGATCACTATGAGTCGGAACTGACTTGATGGCACTCAACAACAACAGCAACAACAACCACCACCTTTTAATTTTCTCCCAGAAGACTTCTTGAGAAAAAAAAAAAAAAAATTCTCCTTTCTCCATTTCCCCCTAATTTCATAGCTGTTATTGAATTGCCAGTGTAAGTTATTGAAAGCAGTAATTTCAGGACCATATAGGTAGATTTATTTGTTATCCTCTCAACCTACCATCTGTGATATTACTGATTAGTATTTGTTAGCTGCCCTAAAGTTGATTCTAATTCAAGGCAACTTTGTATCAACAGAAGGGTCCTGCATCAAATTCATGACTGCTAGCATGTACAAGTCATCTCACCAAGGGGCTTCCTTGCTTTTGTTGGCTGTCAACTTCTCCAAACATGATGCTCTCTTCCAGTGGGTGATCTCTCCTGATAATGTTATCAAAATAAGTGAGTTAGACGATGTTCTATTATAATCCATAAGCTTTTCATTGGTTAATCACCAGACCCTTCTTCCTATAATGTCTTAGTGTGAAAACTCTAGAGCTCCATTATAGTGACTCACAAACCATCTTATATAATAAACTGACAGACAGGTGGTGTAAGCCCAAATGGATAGGCAAGTATGTAAATTATTTTTTTAGAGTCAGATTTTTAAGAGGGTATTTGTTGTTCTATTTCCCCAGATGACTTTTTGTGTATGTATCTTCAGTTAGCAATGCCTCTCTTCTTATTACATGGTGCATTACAAATATTTTATTTGCTTCAACTTTTTTTTATGGAAGTGACAGAGAATAATTGTACCCAGACTACTCTGTTTAAGTTTTGTACACACAGAGGATATTATTTGGAAAATATAATTTACAATAACATCGCAGAGTGTAGGCTTGGAGTATACTATTACAGCATGGCCTTCGTGTGTTTAAGTGAGCTTAGAAAAACTGATTTTGGTGACTTCAGGAAAAGACTCAGGGAGAGCGATAATGAAGTGGCTCTTCCATGGAAGGACAGCTGCTGCATCCCCTGGAAGTCAACATCTCTAACTTGTTTGAATATAGGTCAATTGATCAATTTCAGATGCTATACAAAACTTGATATTCTTATGAGAATTTATGATATTTCTTCCATTTTTGAGATGGCTATTCAGCATGTATTTCAAAACCATTTGTGTGTGTGTGTATGATCTTATGGCACATTCTGCTATTATGTGCTTCCCAGAAACTTATGCTAATATAGTTATTTAACAGAGTAAATGAAATTTCCAATATTTTGGCTTCTATTCAGTATGTGTTGCTGTTTTTGACTTCTATTGCCTTTGTCCGCTCGAGTTTGAGCTGTTACAGTGCTGACCCAGCAGGTCACTCGAGTTTGGAGAAGAGTGAGTAGCATTTGTGCTGCTTGCTCAGCATGTTATTTCTCTTTGGAGCAAAGTGCAGTGGCTTCTGGTCAAATTTTGAATTGATTTTAGGGTTGTTTTAATGATTTATAAAGTAGCATTTAATCCTCTACATTTAGTTTTGTTTGACTCATGAAATCAGCTGCCACATAAAATTGTCTAAGGCTACAAAAGTCATCCCCTAAAAACAAATACATAAAATAACTTTTTGGAGAAGATTCTGTGCTAATCTATGCTTAGGAACAAATTTAATATGTTGTCATTTGATTTTTCAAAAATTGGATTTCAGTGATTTTATCCTGTCAAATTGAATATTTCTTAAAGTTAAAAATATGACTCTCAAACAAATATAAAGTGAACATGTATCAGATAAATCACTTGAGTTTCTGCTGGATAAAAGTCTCTTAAGTTAACGTTCAACTTTGTGGACTTTGGGCTATAATCAAAGGTGAGTAGTAAGTAAAGCAAAGGTACAGTAGAGAATGAAATAGACTTTGGGTGGGCCTGTTAGACAATGCTATAGTTGTTCTCCTTTTACTTGTTCACAATTGTCTCATTCCTCCTCCTTGTGATTATTAATAATCTCCAGAGTAGTCTTTTTAAAATTTCTTCTTTTTATTGTGAATTAGGTAAAGGTTTACACAATAGATTAGTTTTCAGTCAGCAATTCATACACATTTTTTTCATGATTTCATCTCACCTATCTCCTTCTTACGGTATATTGTGTTTCTCTTTACCTAACTTAATAGCTGTTGTCTACCCCTTAGTTGGAGTACTGACTGGTGTGGTGCTGTGAGTTAATGCACTGGACTTCAAAGTCAGTCTGAACTGCAAGGTTGTTGGTTCAAGCTCACCAGCTTCTCCTCCGAAACCCTATACAGGGTTGCTATGGGTTGGAAGCGACTTGACGACCCTTAACAACAACCCTTAGTTAGTAATTTACCTTACTACTCATCCCACCCTTGGAAACCATCAAAGAATGCTTCTTTTGGTGTGAAAACCTTTTCTTGTTTTTTTACAATAGTAATTTCACATAATATTTGTGCATGACTAATTTCACTCAGTTTAATGTCCACTAGGTGTTTTGCAGGTTAATTGTTAGTCTTTAAAGTTGTATAGTATTCCGTTGTGTGTGTGTACCATTGTTTATTTATCTGTTCTTTCAGTGATGAGCATTTAAGTCGTTTCTATCTTTTTGCTCTTGTGAACAGTGCTACGATGAACATGGATTTGCATATATCTATTTGTGTTGTTGTTGTTGCTGCTAGTGGCTCTTATTTCCCTTGGATGTAGACCAATTAGAAGGATTTCTGGATCATAGGGTATTTATATTTTCAACTTTTTGAGGATGCATCCAACCAGTTTTCCACAATGGTTGTACTATTTTACAGTCCCACCAGCTGTTTCTTCACACCCTCATCAGTATATGTTCTTTGCTATTTTTTAAAAATTTTGAACGTTATTAATGTTGATGTGAGATGATCTCTCACTGTTTTTCTGATTTGTATGTCTCCTGGTATGGCGCTGCGAGTTAATGTGCTGGACTACAAGGTCTGTTTGAACTGCAAGGTCAGTGGTTTAAACTCACCAGCCACTCCTCAGAAACACTATACCAGGTTGCTATGGGTTGGAACCAACTCAAGAGCACTTAAAAAGAACAACAACAACAATTCTCTAATGACTAATGGGACTCCTGGTGTGGTACTATAGGTAAGTACTCTACCCAAAGGTCGGTTTGAACTACAAAGTCAATGGTTCAAACACACTGGCCACTCCTCACAAACCCTATTCAGAGTTGCTATGAGTCTGAACTGACTTGAAGTCACTTAACAACAATAGCAGTGCCTAAGTCCTGGTGTGGTGCTGTGGGATAAAGTACTGGACTCCAAGGTTGGTTGGAATCACAAGGTTGGCAGTTCAAACTCACAAGCTGCTCCTAGAAAACCCTATACAGGGTGGCTGTGAGTCAGAACCAACTCGATGGCACTCACCAACAACAATGGAGTACAGAGGCTCTTTAGCATAAGTACTGGACTGTGAAACACAAGATCTATGATTTGAGCCCACCAGTCACTAAGTGGGACAAAGATGAGAGCGTCTGCTCAAAGACTTACAGCCTCAGAAACCCTATACAATGTTGGTATAAGTGGGAACCAGTCAGCACTTAACAACAACAACAATGGCTAATGATGTCAAGCATTCATATGTTTGTTGGCCTCCTGAGTGTCCTTTGGTGAAGTGTCTGTTCAGGTCCTCTGCCTACTTTTTAAGTGGATTATTTGTTTTACTTGTTAAGATATTGAAGTTTTCTATAAACTTTAGGAATTAGTTCCTTGTCCAATGTGTCATTGCCAAAACATTTCCCCCAGTTTGTGAAATTTCTTTTGGTAAAACATTTTGATGCATATAAATGTCAGTTTTTAGGAGGTTCCATTTCTCTAGTTTGTTTTCTGTTATTTGTGTCTTTCAGTTATGTTTGATAGTATATTTATGCCACAGAGTGTTGTTGGTGTTAATTGCCATTGAGCTGGTTTCAACCTATTGCGACTCTGTATAGAGTTTCCAAGGAGCAGCTGGTGAATTTGAATCACCAACCTTGTAGTTCATCAAACAGTCCTTGAAGTCTGCAGAACCACACCAGGACTCCTTGCCATGGATTAGGAGTCTCTTTAACAAATGGTGCTGATAAAACTTGATATCCAATTGCTGAAAAATGAAACAGGACCCACAGTTGACACCACATAAAAAATATTAACTCAAGATGGATCAAAGAGCTAAATGTAAAGGCTAAACTTATAAATATCATCAATGGAAAAATAGGGACAAATTTAGGAATGCCATGGATTAGGATTCTTAAATTGGTCCTTATTTTTCCATTGATGATATTTATAGCTCTAATGAGTCCTGTTTCCATTTTTTCTGCCAATGGATATCAAGTTTTGCCAGCACCATTTGTTAAAGAGACTCTTTCCATTTAATGTGTTATTGCCCTTTGTCTAAGATCATCAGAGTTATGTTGTGGCTTTATAGGATAAGCAATGGATTGCTAACCTCAAGGTAGGTGGTTCAAACCCACTAGCTAGCTGCTCTTCAGAAACCCTATATGGTGTAACTATGGGTTGGAACCAACTTTACGACACTTCACAACAACAACAGCAGCAGCATTGTTTTACAAGCTCTTGAAGCTCTGCTCACTTGTATTTTCAATGACCTCATATACATATGATAGCTGATCAATGAATAAGGAAGACCATAGAAGAATTGGTGCATTTGAATTATGGTGTTGGTTAAGAATATTACAAGTATCATGGACTGCAAGAAACACAAACGAATCTGTGTTGAAAGAAGTACAGCCAGAGTTCTCCTTGGAAGCCAGGATGGTGAGACTTTGTCTCCCATACTTTCAGCAATGTCTCAGGAAGCAGCCACCCCTGGAATGAGACATCTTACTTGGTAAAGTGGAAGGTTGGCGAAAAAGAGGAAGACCCCCAACAGGATGAGTTAGCAGCAGAAATGGGCTCAAATATAATAGCAATTGTGAGGATGGCACAGATCTGGATAATGTTTTGTTCTGTTGTGCATAGGGTTTCTGTGCATTGGAACCAACTCAACAGCACTTAACAACAAACAATTACAATGCAGAAGACCTAGGTTTGATTCCTAGTCAATGTATCTAATATGTAGCAACCAAACTTGGTCAGTGGTGGTTTGTGTATTTCATTGGATTTCAATGAGTAAGTTTCATGAGCTTCCAGATACAGATGGACTAGGAAAAAAAGTCTGGTGATCTACTTCTGAAAATAAGCTAATGAAAATCCCATAGATCATGAGGGTCTGATCCACAACTGATCATGCGGATGGTGTAGGACTGCAGTGTTGTGTTCCATTGTGCATGGATGGGATCACCAGGCTAAGATAACTGTACATAAAGATAAATGTTATTGTAATATTATAAACTTCGGTGCTTCTAGGGAAGAAATTATACCTTATTCTTGTTTTAATAATTAGTATTTTGATTATCTTACTCATGTAAACTCACTGCTTTATGGTATATTACATTGACTCTAGGATGTTATCGATTGTAAGATGTATCATTTTAAAATTTACTATAAAGAAAGAAAATAATGGTGCCAATTAAATGACGATACAATGCTTTCTAATTTTAAATGACAACTAAGATTTAGTTATATAATCCATTAGTTTTTAAATGTTTACAACACTATTTTGTATACTTAAAAATAGCATAAGTGAAACAAATTGGGTAAGGTATTCCTAAAACTTCCAAAACAAAACAGAAAACAGTTGGTATGTTGATACGTTGGATTTGGCCCATGGACCAGAGCATGGAACCTCTTTCTAGTCTATGCAATGACTCATAACTATAAGTCCACACTGAATTACCAAATTTATCCTATTATTGGGTTACTAAAGAGCGTAGAAATTCAGCCAAGATAAGTTGAGAAAGTCTAAGCTCTGTATTACCCAGATATTGTTGTAGTTAGCTGCCAACTCATAGCACTGGAGGCTCTCACTCATCTATGCCAAAGATTTTGGAAAACATTATCCAGATAGAAGAATCCAAAAAGAAGGACTCAAAGAGTGTAGGAAGGAGGAAGAGAAATCCCCCCAAATTACACTAAACAAAAATAATTTTAATTTAGTTGCTGGACACATTGATAACTCCATCACTTATTACCATTGAATAATCCTAGGTCATAATTAGCAAAATTCAGAAGTATCAGAAAGAAGATATGATTCAGTAATCATAAATAAGGAATAATATTTGAAAGAGGTGAGAAGTTCTAAAACAAAATTTAGGCAACACAATGTCTAATGGGGAAGACAGGGGAGTGTTGACTGGTGGATTTTTGACATTTCCTCAATTATGTTG
>NW_006408616.1:2097462-2098971 GCF_000296735.1 Chrysochloris asiatica
GCCAATCCATCTCGTTGGGGGATCTTCCTCTTTTTTTCTGACACTCCACCTTAACAAACATGATATCCTTCTCCAGCGACTGGTCCCTCCTGACAATATGTCTGAAGTATGACTGACGAAGTTTGACCATCTTGGCCTCCAAGGAGTACTCTGGCTGTACGTCTTCCAAAATAATTCTATTGGTTCTTTTGACAGTCCATGGTACTTTTAATATTCTTCTCCAACACCATAACTCAAAGGCATCAATTCTACGCTTTTCCTTATTCACTGTCCAGCTTTCAAATGCATTTGAGATTGAAAATACCATGGTTTGGGTCAGGCACACCTTAGTCCTCAAGCTGACATATTTGTTCTTCAACACTTTAAAAAGTTCTTGTGCAGCAGATTTGCCTAATGCAATATGTGAGTTGATTTCTTGACTGCTGCTTCCATGAGTGTTGATAGATGATCCCAAAATAATGAAATCCTTTTCTCCATTGATAAGAATGTTGTTTATTGGTCCAATGGTGAGGATTTTTGTTTTCTTGACATTGCTGGAGAGCAAGTTTCAGTGTCTCTTCTGACATACATTTTGAACTTTTTCTTCTTTTTTGTCTTCTCAATGACTTTTTGCTTTTTTCCTGTATGATGTTCTTAATGTCATCCCACAACTCTTCTGGTCTTCGTTCTTTAGTGTTTAATGTATCGAATGTATCGAATCTGTTCTTCAGATGATCTCCAAATTCAGATAAGATAAGAACAGAGGTCTTCTAGGTTCCTATATATTTTGGACATTAGTCCCTTGTCTGATGTGTTGTTGCAAAAGATTATTTTCTCACTCTGTGAGTTCCATTTTTACTCTTTTGGTGCACATAAATTTTTAATTTTTAGTATGTCCCATTGATCTATTTTGTGTATTTTTGTTTGTATAAGTTTCAAACTGTTTGGTAGTCTGTGTATGTCATGTATTAGAGCCCTTACATTTATCCTTATTTTTTCATTGATGACCTTTGTAATTCTGGTATTCACATTTAGGTCTTTAATCCATGCTGAGCTGGTTTTTAATAAGGCATGAGGTAAAGGTCTTGTTTTAATCTTTTGCATATTGCTTTCCAGTTCTGCCAGCACCATCTGTTGAAATGGGTATCTCCTCTCCATGTAATATACTTAGGTACTTTGTGGAAAACCATTTGGTTGTATGTGAAATGGATTAATTTCTGGATTCTCAATTCTGGCCCATTGATCAATGCATCTTTCATTATACCAGTACCAGGCTGTTTTAACCACACTAGCCATGTAGTAAATTTTTAAATAAGGGAGTGAGAGACTTCCCACCTTGTTCTTTTTCTTAAGCAGTGCTTTGGTTATCGTTGGTCTCTTTCCTTTTCATATAAAGTTTGTAATTGTTTTTTCCATCTCTTTGAAGAATGTCGTTGGAATCTGGATTGGGATTGCATTATATGTGTAAATTGCTTTGGGCAGTATTGACATTTTCACAATGTTAAGTCTTCCTATCCAGGAGCATAGTTT
>NW_006408616.1:2099801-2101137 GCF_000296735.1 Chrysochloris asiatica
TGATATGAATCTCACTTGGTCATGATGTATTATTTTTTTGATGTGCTGCTGGATTCTGTTGGCTAGGATTTTGTTGAGAATTTTTGCATCTATGTTCATGAGGGATATTGGTTTATAGTTTTCTTTCTTAGTGATGTCCTTTCCTGGTTTTGGTATGAGGGTTATGCTTGCTTCATAAAAAGTATTAGGAAGTTTTCCATCCTCTTTTATATTCTGGAATAATTTGAGTAGGATTGGTGACAACTCTTCCCTGAATGTCTGGGAGAACTCACCAGTGAAGCCATCTGGACCTGGACTTCTTTTGGTTGGGAGTTTTTTGATGATCTGATCAATTCCTTCTGTTGTTATGGGTCTGTTCAAGTCTTCTACTTTACTCTGTGAGAGTTTAAGTAAGTTGTGTTTTTCTAAAAATATATCCATCTTTTCTAAATTTTTTAATTTGTTGGAGTACAACTCTTCATGGTATTCTGTTATTATCCTTTTTATTTCCTTTTGTTCTGTTGTCACATTGCCCATGTGGTTTCTAATGAGTGGTCTTTGTGTCTTCTCCCTCTTTTCTTTTGTCAAGTTTGACAATGGTTTGTCAATTTTATTAATCCTTTCAAAACACTAGCTTCTTGTCCTGTTGATTCTTTCTATAGTTTTTCTGTTTTCTATCTCATTTTTTTTCTGCTCTGATCTTTATTATTTCTTTTCTTTTGGTGACTGTAGGTTCCCTCTGTTGGTCTGTTTCTAGTTGTTGGAGATGTTGTGTTAATGTATTAATTTTGATTCTTTCCTCTTTTTGGATGTGTGTGTTTATTGCAATAAATTGTCTCTCAGCACTGCTTTCATCGTGTCCCAAAGATGTTGGTATGTTGTGTTTTATTTCTTGTTTGTTTCTAGGAACTTTCTTAATTCACATTGAATTTCTTCTATTATCCATTATCCAGTCTCTCTTCAGCAGGGTGTTATTCAGTTTCCATTTATTAAACTTTATTTCCTTGATCTTCTTATTGTTGATTTCTAATTTTATGGTATTGTGGTCTGAAAAGATGCTTTGTAGCATTTTGATGTTCATAAAATTATAGAGATTTGTTTTGTGATCTAACCCATGGTCAATTCTGGAGAATGTTCCATGTGCACTGGAAAAGAATGTGTATTGTGCAGTTGTTAGGTTGAATGCTCTGTACATGTCTATGAAGTCAAGTTGGTTAATTGTGCTGTTTATTTCCTCTGTAGCTTTGTCAAGTTTCTTTCTGGTTGTTCTATCCCCTTTTGATAGTGGTGTATTAAATTCTCCCACTATAATTGTAGATTTATCTATTTCTTTCTTCAATTCTAGTAGGGTTTGCTT
>NW_006408616.1:2101808-2102964 GCF_000296735.1 Chrysochloris asiatica
TAGGTGGTCATTCACAAGATCTTAAAACCCCAGACCCTGCTCACCAAAGTAGGATGTAGTACCCTGTGTTTTTAGATTATGTTATGGTGTAGCACTGTACTGCTAACCATAATTTCTCAGAAATCTATACACAGTCCTTATGAGTTGGAATTAACTCGATGGCACGTAACAGCATCAAAAACAACGTGTCAATTGACCTAGATGCTTCCTGAGAATAAAATCTTAAGGCCTGGAGCCCAGTTCCTCAAGATGTTGGTTTTGGCTAGGAAGTTTGCATAACTTTGCACACAGTTTCACTATGCTCGATGGAGTCCTGGTGTGGTGCTGTGGGTTAATGCACCAGACTGCAAAGCCGTTTGAACTGCAAGGTCGGTGGCTCAAACTCACCAGCTGCTCCTCGGAAACACTATATAGGGTTGCTATGGGTTGGAACCAACTCGACGGCACTTAGGTGCCATTGAGTTGGTTCCGACTCAGAGTGACCCTATGCACACACAATTGAACAATTGTTGTTATGTTTGAGGACACTGTTGCTGCCACGAAGTTAATCCATCTTGTTGGGTGGTGTCTTCCTCTTTTTCACTGACTCTCCGCTTTACCAAGCATGGTGTCTTTCTTCAGAGACTGATCACTTGGGACAATATGTCCAAAGTGTGAGAGACCAACTCTCACCATCCTCCCTTTTAAGGACATTCTGGCTGCACTTCTTCCAACCAGACTTGTTTGTTCTTCTGGCAGTCCGTGGTGCTTGCAATATTCTTCTCCAACACCTTAATTCAAATACATCAATTCTTCTACAGTCTTCCTTATACACTGTCCAACATTCTCATGCATATGGCTTGGGTCAGGTGCACCTTAGTCTTCAAACTGACTTCTTTGCTCTTAAACATTTTATAGACGTCTTGCGGAGCAGATTTGCCTAATGCAATATGCCATTTGATTTCTTGACTGCTTCTTCCATGAGTGTTGGTTGTGGATCTAAGAAAAGTTAAGTCTTTGACAACTTCAAGGTTTTCTCCATTTATCAAGCTGTTATTGATTGGTCCAGTTATGAAGATTTTTGTTTTCTTTCTGTTGAAGTTTGATCCATACTGAGGGCTGTATTCTTTGATATTCATGAGCAAGTGCATCAAGTTCTCATCACTTTCAGCAAGCA
>NW_006408616.1:2103064-2104638 GCF_000296735.1 Chrysochloris asiatica
CTTAAATGGATGTATGTTGCTTAGTTGTTAAGGTTGCTGAGCATCTCCTGGTGTATATGATCTGGAGATAGATTTCCCTTTTCATGTGTAATGCTCAGAAGCTGGTATTGGCTCTTGTCTAGATGGTGGGGTATTACAGGATATGCTTGTAGCTTGGCTATATGAGCATAGTTGCTGTTTCTTCTTGGGTAAGGCAGGGGGAGAAATCTCCAACCCCTGGGAAAAGAGACCAAAAGGACCAAAACCAGAAACAATATAGAAGCAGAGACAGAAACCACTAATCAAAAACAAAAATAAAATTGTGATTGGCTGTGCTGGCAGGGTTAAAGGTTAAAGGGTCCTGCCCAGGTAAACTTTGGGGCTGGCTCCCGGAATCAGATGTCATAAGAAGCAGCCTATGAGTTTCCTCTCTGTGCCATTGGAAAACTGTGGGTGCAATGCTGGACCCTTTTGTGGGTGTGCTCCTGCCCACCTGAAGGCATCTAGGCTGGGCAGTGAGGGCGCAATCATAGTGAAGAGGAAAGATATGTGAAAAATGAAAAGTGAAAGATGAAAAATCGGTCACACTTCTCCTTCCAGATGCTCACCTCTGCATCTTCTAGCACTGGGTCACTGCCTCGGCTTGGCTGTGGTCTGTTTAGCTTCTTGAATGCTTATCTTCTTATTAGGGAAGTTTTCCTCCCATACCACTTCGATTATTTTTTTGTCTGCTTTTCTTTGACTCTTCCTTTTCTGTAAGATCTTCCTCTTCATGATGCCCCATGTGAATTTTAGGCTTCCTGTGTTTTTTGGTTTTTTTTTGTATCTGATTGTTCTTCTGGTTTACTAGTATTCAATGACTTATCTTCAAGCTTACAAATTCAGGCTTCGTGTGAGCAGAAATTATCTGTTACTTGCAAGACATTGTGGTGCTGTTGCATTTATATTAAATAGATGTTTATATGTTGGTGTATCCTTAGGTACTCATCAACTGCCTTCTTGTGGGTGTGATTAGGGAATGGAAGCATGTGCACTGTTTTCTGTTCACCATTTGTACAGCTCAGTTTAGGGAAATGCTAATCTAGATTTCTTTTGGTGGTGGAGGTATGCCGTTTTGTTGTTTCTGACACATAGCAACCCTGAATAGGGTTTTCAAGGCTGTACATCTTTGGTGGTAGCTGTGTGCTGTGGAAATTTTAAAAGCAATTGTTTCTAGTCTAAGATCATCTATCCATTTAAATTTTCCAGGCTCTAACTAGCTGCTCTTTGGAAACCCTATACAGGGTCACTATGGATTGGAATCAACTAGACAGCACTTAACAACAACAACCATTAGGAAAGAGGACCAAGAGGAGCAAGCCAAGATGGGATCTTGCCACTCTCCTGAGATTTAAGAGTGCATCCAGAACCTTGGATAAAGTCTGTCAGAGACAAAAGAGAAAACAAAGCTTTAACCCAGTACAGGACATTGGTGTATACTGAAGAAAGTCTGTGATTTGCAGTAACCAACAGGCAACCCAGGGACCAACTGGCTTGAAGAGGTCTAAATATTTCTTCAACAAATATTTAATAATTTAAACTTAATTTAAATTATT
>NW_006408616.1:2112565-2115548 GCF_000296735.1 Chrysochloris asiatica
CTGGTTTTAAAACATTCCATATCCCTTGTTCTGTTCAAATGACTACCTCTTGGTGTACAGGCTCTCATTAGCATTAAGCACACTTAAATGTTCTGGAATAACAATTATTCACAATGTTATCAATAATTTGTTATGACCCACACAGGCAAATGCCTCTACATAGTCGATAAAACAGAAGTAACCATCTTTCTGGTATTCTCTACTTTTTAGCCAAGATCCATCTGATGTCAGCAATGATATCCATAGCTCCATGTTCTCTTCTGAAATTAGCTTGAATTCTGGTAGCTCCTTGTTTGTTTGAATTATCTTCAAAATTATCCTCAAAATTATCTGGTAGCTCATTGATGTGTTTGAATTATCTTCAGCAAAATTTTACTTGCATGTAATACTAATGATATTGTTCAATGATATGTGTATTCTGTTGAGTCACCTTGCTTTGGAATGGGCACACAGATGAATCTTTTCCAATCAATTGGCCTGATATCTGTCTTTCAAATTTCTTGGTGTAGACAAGTGAGCACCTCTAGTGAATTTGTATTCTGTCAATTCCTGGAGCCTTGTTTGTTTTATTTTTGCCAAAGTCTTCCTTGCAGTTTAGACATCTTCCCTCAATATCATCAGTTCTTGATCATATGATACCTCTTGAAATGGTTGAACATCAGTCAATTCTCTTTGGTACAATTACTTTGTGTTTTCATCTTAATGCTTCCTGTGCCATTCAATATTTTGCCCATAAATCATTTCAATATTTCAACCCAAGACTTGAACTCTATCTTCAGTTCTCTCACTTTGAGAAATGCTGAGCTTGTTCTTCCCTTTTGGTTTTCTAAGTCCAGGTCTTTGCACATTTAATTATAATAGTTCTCAATCTTCCCTTTGAAATTTTCAATTCTGATCTTTTATTCTTTATTTCGTCCATTCACTTTAGCTTCTCTATACTGAAGAGAGAATTTCATAGTCTCTTTTGACATCTGTTTCATCTTTTCTTTATTTTATGTCTTTTTAAAGATATTTTATTTCTTCTTGGATGATGTTCATGATGTCATTCCACAAAAATTCTGGTCTTTGTCATTAGTTTTCAATATATCAAATATGTTCTTGAGATGGTTCAAGTGGAATATACTCAGGGCCATATTTTGGTTCATGTGGACCTGCCTCCTTTTTTTTTTCAGCTTTAGCCTGAGCTTACAGTCGAGCAATTGATGGTCTGTTCCACAGTTAGCCCTTGGCCTTGATTTGCCTGATGATATTGAGCTTCTCCATCATTTCTTCCTACAGTGTAATTGTTTTGATTCCTGTGTATTCCATCTGGTACAGTCCACTTGCTTAGTCACCGTTTATGTTGTTGAAAAAAGTTATTTGCAATTAATAAGTCATTAGTCTTGCAAAATTCTGTCATGTAATCTCTAGCATTATTTCTATTGCCATATTTTCCAACTACTGATCCTTTCTCTTTGTTTCCTACTTTTGCATTCCAATCAACAGTAATTATCAATACATCTTTATTATAATTTAAAAATCAATATTAGGCAAAAAAGTTGGTAGACTTCTTCAATTTTGTCATCATTGATTTTAGTGATTGGTGATCAAATAATGGTTGTATTAATTATTATTTTTTACTTGTAGTTGTTCTTAAGTGCTGTCAAATTGGTTGAGACCCTGTATAGGGTTTCTGAGGAGCAGCTGGTTGGTTTGTGTTGTTGACCTTGGGGTTCACACTCCAGTGCTGATCCTACAGTGCCACACCAGGAGCCCATTGTTGTTGTTGTTGTTAAGTGCCATTGAGTTGGTTCTGACCCATAGTGATCCTGTATAGCGTTTCCATGGAGCAGCTGGTGGCTTGAACTGCCGATCTTGCTGTTCAAACTGACTTTGCAGTGCAGGGCATTAACCTGGAGTCCAACACCACACCAGGAGTCCTCCGGTAGTCCATAAGCATATAGATATTATCCTGTCATAGACAGCATTGTCCTTGAAGATTATTCTTGAAATGCCTTTTTTGACAATAAATGTAATTCCATTCCTCTTCTGCTTGTCATTCCTGGCATAGTAAACCTATGACTGATTGAAAATTTTCAATATCAGTCCATTTCAGCTTATTAATGCCTAGGATATTGATCTTTATGTATTTCATTTCATTTTGACAACTCCCAATTTTCCTAGATTCATAGTTTGCACATTCTATGTTTTGATTACTCATGAATGCTTATAGTGGTTTCTCCTCATTTCGAGTTGTGCCCCCCAGGAAGTGAAGGTTCTGAAAGCTTTGCTCCATCATCATTATAATGGTCAGTTCATGCTCCATTATATACCTGTGTATATCTATAGCACATAGAAATGTTAATGTAGAAATATCCTTTGCTACATCTATATACGGTTGTGGGTGTACTCTCATACACCATCCTACTCTTGTTCAGTTTACATACCTATGCTGTTGTTACTAGCTTCCATTGAGACAGTTCTGACTTATAGTGGCCCAATCCTGTGCTATCCTCACAATTGATGCCATGCTTAAACCTGTTGCTGCTGCCACTGTGCCAATGTATTTCAGTGGCAGTCTTCCTCTGTTTTGCTGACCCTTCACTTTAATAAGCATGATATAATAACAATCTCTAGGGATTGTTCCCTCCTGATAACATGTTTGACGTATGAATCTCGCAATCCTAACTTCTAAGGAGCATTCTGACTATACGTCTTTCAACACAGATTTGTTTGTACTTCAGGCAGTCCATGTTCTTCTCTAACTTCATTACTAACTGCATCAGTTCTTCTATGGTCTTTCTTATTCATTGTCCTATTTTCACAGGCATATAAGGAGCTCTGGTAGCGTAGTGGTTACGAATCGGGCTGCGAACGTAAAGGTCAGCGGTTCGAAACTACCAGCCGGTCCGCGGGAGAAAGATGAGGCTTTCTACTCCCGTAAGGATTTACACCCTCGGAAACCCTGTACAGGGTCGCTATGGGTCGGAACCGACTCGACGGC